>NC_142523.1:24941619-25241619 GCF_964205215.1 Stylophora pistillata
GATACCAGAGGCGATCTTTTTCGTTAGTTTTTCGATGTGACTATGCCAATCGAGTTTATCGTCTATTATTACACCAAGCGATTTTGTTGCTGTAACCTGGCTCACTTGAGTATTGTTCATTCTAATTGTTGGTGAAGCTGTGAGAGTATTCATTCTCTGCCTCGACCCTATTAGCATGAATTCGGTTTTAGTCATGTTCAACGTGAGTTTGTTGGCTTGTATCCAGTTGAAGACGTTTTCTAGGTCTTCATTTAGACAAAACTGAACGTTCTCAAGATTGCTTCTCGCATATGTGAGGTGCGTGTCATAGGCATACATTCTCGGTTTACAATTTGATAAGCAATTTGGAAGATCGTTGATATATAATAAGAACAATAATGGACCGAGGATGGTCCCTTGAGGGACGCCGCAAGTCAACGAGTAGCTACTGGATAGCGACCCGTTCACAGAGCATTTTTGTGTTCGGTTTTCCAAATATGACTGCAACCATCTGAAAGATTTTCCATGTATACCATAACAGTTTAGTTTCGATAGAAGGATCTGATGATCAACAGTGTCAAAAGCTTTTTTCAAATCTAGAAAAATGACGCCATTGATTTTCTCGTTATCAATATTATATGCCCAAAATTCTGTCGCTTCCAACAAAGCTGTTACAGTTGAATGATTAGCACGAAACTCTGATTGGTTTTAATATAGAATATCGTGCTCTTCCAAAGAGGCATATAACTGTTCATAAACTATCCTTTCAAACACCTTCGCCATTATTGGAATCACCGATATTGGGCGGTAATTGTTAGCATCACCTCAGTCACCCTGTTTATGAAGAGGGGTAATCCTTGCATATTTCCAGTCGTCTGGGAACGTCCCTTGGCTAATAGATTGATTGAAAATATCACATATCGGCACACAAGTAAGATCAGCACATTCCCTGATAAACCTAGCAGATATTTTGTCAAGGCCCGTTGCCTTTGACTTGTCTAGTTTATTTAAAAGTGAAAATACTTTAGTTGGATTGGTGGGTTGGAGCTTAGACCGTTTATCTGTTGTGGTAAGATATCTTTGATAGCTACCACTATCACAATTTATCTCACTGGCAAGTTTTGGACCAATATTAGCAAAGTGGTTATTGAATTCGTTTGATAGCTCCAACGGATTAGTTCTCGTTAATCCGTTCACTTTTAGTGACGCCACTGGCGTTTTGCCAGATTTTCGAGAGGTTAGCTCGTTTATAGTCTGCCAGGTCTTTCGGGAGTCGCTGGTTTGCTTATTAAAACTATTTTGGTAATAAACTTGCTTAGCTGAGCCACAAGGATTTACAAAGTCGAAAAAAGCTCTCTCGACAGGGTAAAAACATCTGCATTTTTAATAAGATAGCACACACACCTTAGAAGTGCTTTTCAAGGCAAATGATTGTGATATGGTACCTTCTCTCATATCGATGTCTAATCACAACTGAACCCCCATAGCTAGTTTACCCATTTTCATATGTTGCAATTTCATTACTCGTGAGCTTTTATCAAGGGTTTGAAATGATATGAGGAAGTCGCGTGTCAAGTATTCAAAGAATAAATGAGTTAACACTGCACCCTTATCAGTAATTTTTGTTAATTAGGTTAAGAATTTTGTTAATTGATCTTGACTGCATACCCTAGCACTTTGAGGAAAGCCTAATTTATGAAACACTTCCAGGGAACAGTATAAACATTTACCTCAAGAGGTAGAGAATGTTAACAGAACGTTAACAAAATGTTAAAATTTCTGTACAGAATTGGGAAGAAATATCGAAATATGTCCTATTCTCGTCATTTGTGGAGCGCGACCGATGAAAAATTTACGGAGAAATACAGCGTAACGCCAAAGCGATAATGTATATAGTGATTGAAAGTGATTGGTTTTACGAAAATGACTAAAAGTTTAAGAAACTGAGGCAGCCCATACAATCCAAACTATTACATTTCGACGAGGAACGGTTAAGCGATACTGAGGAGATTTATAGCTTTTATATATAACGCTCAGGTTACGCTGGACTAAGTGTCAGCAATAAGGCGTTGGTTGGCACGATTTCATTCTAATCACTGTTCTTTGAGAAAATTCCAATTCACCTGCATGGCGACTTATAAGAAATGATTCATCGCTCTTATGTTTCAATCTTTAAGGGCTTTCTTTCTACAGATTCACTCACATTCAATAAGCGATCAGTAAGCACGTAACATAACCAAATTGGGAAATGTCAAACCTCTCTTCAAATTTGATTATTTCCTCCTAACTTCGACGAAATCTGTCTCGATATGAACGAAATATTTAACCTTCGAACAGGAGCGTATGGGTCAGTGTGTAAAATGGTTGTATCAGCATCCTGAAGGCGTCAAAAGCCCAACCGTCTAGAATCTGGAATGAACCTTAGCATTTAGGGGACCTCAGCGCATTGTAACACAGAGCTACACAGATGAAAGGACTATTTTTTGCGGTTGATTGCCACGGTAACGGCACAACAGTATTATTCTATTCACACTGTACGAAACATGACGCTATCGACATTGTCGATCCTCGGAGCGAGCAATTTCCCACCCGCTCCTGTGAAACGGTGTTTTTACAAAAAAGAGTTACATTTAGGCAAACCTTTCTCGCGGATTGGTATCGGATAGACAATATCCGCAAGAACGAAAACTGTCAGAGGTCAGTCTTGCAGTTTTAACCGTGTCACCAGCGTTGTAACAGATTAGGAACGGCACTTTTATTGCGTAAACTGGAAGTGAACTCATGCGGTATCAAAAGTAATTTATGGGCGGCGTAACTAATCGCCAAATTATAAAGTTGCAGAAAACCACATATCGTCTGGCGCATCGACAAATCCATTAAAAGGAGCGAAAAAGAAGAAGGAAAAGAAGCAGGAAAGGGTGAAACAAACTTTGGTTCTGATGAGCTTTGTTCTGCCCGTATCGTAAATGGGTTCTTTCTTATAATTAATAAAATAAACCAAAAAACATTAAAGTAATTCTTAAAACTATGCATACATTTAAAAGCGCTTTATCGTATATTATAAACTGAGTTATTTCAGTCTTCCAGATTCCCTCACATTCAAAGGGTGATCAATAAGCACATGGGATGTCCACATTGGGAAGTGTCAATCACACACATGATATACCTTTTATTTAAATTTGGTTGTTTCCTCCTAACTTAGGCGAAATCTCGCTGTCAACAAAATGTTCAACCTGCAAACAGAAGTGTCTGGGTCATTGTGTAAAAGGGTTGTAACAGCATCCTTAAGGCCTTCAAATCCAACAGTCTGGGATCTGGAATGACATTTGGCATATAGGGACTTCGGCTCACTGAAACACAGAGCTACGCGGAGAGAAAGGACTATTACGTATGATGCACGATCCTCGCAGTAGAGAGCGCTATTTATGCAATAGCGAAAGTCAGACCTGAAAAAAATCAGGCCTGCACGGGATTCGAACCACTGACTTTTCTTTTTTTTTTTTTTTCAGGTCTGATTTTCGCTATTGCATAAATAGCGCTCTCTACTGTGAGGATCGTGCATCATACGTATCTACAACCGCAGTTCAAAATATATGAACTTCATATATTCATTGTATCAGAAAGGATTATTGTTTGGGGCTGATTACCATGTTAACGGCATAACAAAATTGTTCTTACATTGTACAAGACATAAGGCTATCGACATTGCCCATCCACGGAGCGAGCAAATTCCAAACCCGCTCCTGTGAAACGGTGTTTTCGTAAATAGATGTACATAAAGGTATTGCATAGGCAATATCCAGAAGAACAAAAATTGTCTGAGGTCAGCTTTGCAGCCTTAGCCATGTCATCAGCGTTCTAATAGACTTGGAACGGCACTTCTATTAAATAAACGGCAAGCGAACTAATGCACTATCGAAAGTAATTTATGAGCGGCGTAACTAATCGCCAAATGAGGTGTAATGAATATATGAAGTTCATATATTTTTTTTTTTTAACTGCGGTATTAGATACGTATGATGTGCGATCCTCGCAGTAGATAGCGCTATTTATGCAATAGCGAAAATCAGACCTGAAAAAAATCAGGCCTGTACGGGACTCGAACCACTGACCTCTGCGATAATAGTGCAGCGCTCTACCAATTGAGCTAACAAGCCAAATGAGAGCAGGCCGTTAAGTTGATTCGCAATAAACCCGTGAAAGTGATTAATGAGATGCTATGAATATATGAAGTTCATATATTTTGAACTGCGGTATTAGATACGTATAATGTGCGATCCTCGCAGTAGATAGCGCTATTTATGCAATAGCGAAAATCAGACCTGAAAAAAAAATCAGGCCTGTACGGGACTCGAACCACTGACCTCTGCGATACTAGTGCAGCGCGTTACCAATTGAGCTAACAAGCCAACTGGGTGCAGGCCGTTAAGTTGACTCGTAATAAACCCGTGAAAGTGATAAATGAGATGCAATGAATATATGAAGTTCATACATTCATTGCATCTTCATTGCATCGCCAGTAACTAATCGCCAAATCATAAAGTTGCAAACAAGCACCCTCACGCATGGCACATGTCAACTGGCGCATCGACGAATCCATTAAAAGGAACGAAAAAGAAGAAGGAAAAAAGGCAGGAAGGGGTGAAACTCAGACTTTGGTCCTGATAAGCTTTGTTCTGCTCGTATCATAAAAAAAAAACATTTAAATAACGCTAAAAACTATGCGAACGTTTAAAAGCGGTTTATTATTTATCACAAACTAGAAACGAACGGTTTCCTACAAAGAAACGTTTTGAGTTGTTTCTTAAAAGTAGCTACGCAGCTAAAGGATCTGATTGGTAACACACGGCAACAAGTGCCTTAAGGCAGGAGCGGCATGAGAAAAAGCGCGGTCCCCAAGTCTAGAGCAGGTGATCAGCGAAGAACATAGTTGGAGGCAGGTTTTAGAGATAACACATCTCAGATTGTTTAAAGACTTAAGAACAGAAAGAAGCAGATTTTAAATTCAACCCTGAATGTTACAGGAAGCAAGTGCAGGTCTATGAGAGCTGGTGTAATGTGTTCAAATTTCGTAATCTGCACAATCATCCTAGCTGTGACGTTCGGAACGTTCTGTAAACGCTCAAACTGATATTTAGGTAGACCGCGATCTTGGGATCTTTGACCGTTACGCAATACTGTTGAAAATTTTCCTTAAAATATGTCTAGAACGGTATTAACATTCAAGCTCATCAGAATGTTCTGTTCGGCAACTCCGGGACTCGAATTTTATATATAGTTGTGGAAAAGGCCTCCCAGCTTAAGTAAATACAATTGGTTACACGAAAAAGTTGCATTACATGGGGAATGTGAACATCGCTTGTGCCGCAACTGAATAAAAAAGTCTTCTTGAAGAGGAGTCAAATTAAAATCGATCATAAAACCTTTATGAGGATTATAGTGCAAAGGGCAAAAAATTACATTGGCTCATGTAACGGTAAGAGACGATCAACTAAGACGATTTAAAGTACAGCGTAAAGGTAATTTTCTTGCGATATATGTCACTGGCATGTCTCTGCAGCAATATAACTAAGAGCGCAAGGCACGTTATCGCGATCTATAGCTTAAGCGAAATATATCACTTGGACTCGATAATGTACCTGATGGGAACACTTGCAATGCGACAAGAAGCTTCGACGGCCTTCTTGATTTCACTTATGACGTATAAATTGGACCCAATGCGAGATAAATGCTTTTTAGAGTGGATTGAAAATCAAATCGACGATCTTATGAATTTCATAAGTTACTTGAATACATGATGGCAGTCCGATGATTAAAAGGAAAAAAAGTTGAATTCAGTTGTATTAGAATAATATTATTATTCATCTTTTTTTCCTAATATTAATAATATTATTATTAATATTGGAATAGTTATTGTAGTTAGTCCAGTTAATTCCTTTTCCATCTTGATCGATATCTCAGTAAGAATTAAGTTCGGGTACCGTGCGAATATAACCCGACTATGACATCTATTGAAATGTTAGACCGGGTTTGTTCAAGTGCTTCTCACAATTTTATCAATTGCCATTTATTGAGCAACGCATTCTATTTAAGGTTATAGAATGGAAAATCCAAACCACCGCAATTTCATTGTCTCTTTTTTTTTTAATTGTGGCTGATTGACCCCCGTCCTAACCCAAATATTAGTACGTTGGAGTCTCTTGTTTGCTCAAACCAGCAATCCTATGATAAAAAAAGACTCGCTTATTCTAGGTATTTGTCTGTCTTGATTGTTTAACTTTAGAAGACTAGCAAAGGCTGAGAAAATCAGAGAGCATAAGGTTTCTTTAATTTTGACCGCTGACGTAAACCTCTTTACGAGTTCTTACACCCCGCGCGGGTTATTAGACCAGTAAACCGATAGTAAGTGTGGTCTTTTGCTTTAATAACGGACTCGCTTGGACCATTCAGAATCAGTTAATAATCCGTTATTAACTTTTTGATAAGCCTTAGATAGTGTTGGTTTAATTTCATTGTCAGCGACGTAAATTTTATTGATGGGATTGTAACCATTCTGGCGAAAGTGGTGGTAATAAAATATTTCACAGAGGAGGGATAGGCTTCTAAAGTGGACTATGATCTCTAACACATTGTCGACTTACTTATTATTGTAGCTTATTCAAAAAGTCGTCGATTACGAGTGAGGGGGGAGGCGAGGAGAGTAATGGAGAGCCGGTTAAACTATTACCTTTTGTTCCACCAGTCTAGAAAAATCTTGAATAATCTATCTATATACTTCTACCAAAGAGTTTTATCTTGGCTAGTTATTTGGAGAGTCTCACTTCAGAATTCATCGAAGAAACCTTCTTTCAAACCTCATCGACCGATGTTATTTGTCTCCGATGAGAAAGGAAACCAAAGTTAACTGATATTTGTTCACTTTAAGGCAATTCTTACCTATGTATTCTGAGGTGAAAATCAAATCAGGAACTTTTTGAGCCCCCTCCACCCAGTAGGAATCTTACAAAGTTCTAAGCTTTATCTAACAATGCAAATCCAACTATCCGATGTAATGATTTCTTGTTTACAGGGTCTTGTCCAAATAATCAGTTAAAGAACCTATCCCATGGAGTTTTCTGGAGTAATTCGCGCCTCGAAAGACTGTAAGTGCCAACATTATTCATTATTTACTACTGTAACATCCATGCAAGCAATGGGAAGGACTGAAGCAGTTTCACGCAGAATTCCACTCTTTGTAAAGGAAAAATGTAAATTCGGTGGACGAAACAATCTATGGCGAGAAATGAAACACCGCCTGTCTAATTCTACATCCTCACCCCCATGCCTCTGGAAAGAAACTCTGCACTATAAACGCTCGCAGTACGGACTGCATGCAACAGCTTAGAGTCTGGTAGTTCTGGATTGTTGAATCCCGATGTTTAAATTTGCCTGAAAACGATCGTTTTTATGTGGAGAAAGTTAGCACTTTTTCAGGTTTTATCAAGACGAGAGCAATCGATAAAAAAAGTATCGTATTTATCGCTTGATTTGTAAAAAGAATATCATAACGGTGATTTTTATGGAGTTTTGCAGTTTCTAAAACTAAGTTTCATTGAACGTAGAATTGCCGGAAGCGATTACTGATTGTAACCATACACTGGATATGACCTTCACTAGAAATGATAACTACAGCGTTTGTTCGGTACATGTCGATCGCGATCTTGGGATCTCGGGCAATATATAACAGAGTGCAGAACACGTTATTACGATTTATAGCTAAAGCGAAACATCACTTGAACTCGATAAAGAATCTGATGGAAACAATTGCACTGAGACACGGCGCTTCGACAGCTCTCTTGATTTTATGGACAATATTTAGATAGTTACAGATGGGAACGCATCCCAAATAATTGCTTTGAAGGTGAGTGGAACCTCCAATTGACGACCTTAGGAATTTCATAAGAAACTTTAATACACGATGACAGTCCGACATGCAAAAGTGAAGAGATAAAGGGAACTGTTCTAGTTGTATTTGAGTAATCTCTAGTTATTTGAGTCTGATGAATTCCTTTCTCCTCTTGATCGCCATCTCAGGAATAATTAAGCACGGGTGCATTAAAAATATAACCTGACGGTGATATTCCGTTGACAGTCCGATATGCAAAGGCAGATAAAAAAAAGGTGAACTGATGCAGTTGCATTTGAATAATCTCTAGTTCTTGATCACTCTCTCAGAAATGATTAAAATCTGGATCATTGGATAATGCAATTCAAAACTTTTTATTGGCTTAGCCATTATAGTATACGAGCCAATATACCATAATCTACAAATATGTTAAGCGTACAGGTCAGCTTAAAATCAAACGGGAGCTAAAAAATCCGGTTTCTTCTTACAAAATAATAATTACTTGGGGGCGTTTTTAATAAAACAATTATTCAGTTCGGGTGTCATACGAATATAACCTGACAGTAATATCCATTGAAATGTTGGACCAGGCTTCAAAGATCACAGTTTTACATTTCATGACACTTTTTCGAGCGTTTCTCGCACTTTTAACGATCGCTATTTATCTAACAGAAAATTCGCATGGATGCAATTTGAGGTTATAGAATAAAGAATGCAAATCACTGACAACTCTTTTAATTTGTCCTTCATAATATACTGACACCTGGTTTTTAAATAGTGGCTCATTGACACCCGTGATAGGCTCAGATGAATTAAAGTTTGTATGTAATACTGTAGTCAGAGGATCGAGCATGGTTCCAGCATAACTACCAAAATTCTTGAGCGTAGATGTATGAAACTGTGTTGCAAAAGCTCAGAGCAATCTTGAATTATTTGTAAATGCAATAATCCTATCAGGGAATCTGATCTTGACAAGTTCAATGGCTTCTGTTAACCAAGTCTGTCGAACGTACCTCCTCGAGTAAGCGCTTGGGCACTTCTTCAAAGTCTCGGCTGAAGAAAAGGGAAGCTAATTGGAATGAGGGTGCTTTATAGGAGTGGCAACTTATTAAGAAATTATTGACTTGTACTGATTCACCTGCAAAAAGTTGTAGATAAAGTTTCGCGCGTTAATCATTATGTGAGTCGGTCTAGTTCGTCTTGGTCCCAAAAGTTTCTGTTTTGCGAAAGGTAATCGTTAATTGATATCATTCAACCTCAGTTGTGCATCAGCTCAATGTGCACTCTATTGTAATGTCTATCGGTTTTTGTCATCCCGATCCGGCCCTTGTCTTTACTAGAATTGTTATAATCCTTTAAATTGAAAAAATTAACATCACGTGAGTAAGGTATTTGACACCCTCGGGAGACAGCTATGGCGAGTCTCGACTTAAACCTATGGTTAGGGTTGGGGTTGCAGAAATCACTTGAGTTCCATTGACCTTTTTCCAGTATTTTGATGTTAGGGTTACAGTCGGGTTAGGGTTATAGTTGGGTTAGGGTTAAAAATCGACGAATATGAATTTCGTAAGTTACTTTAATGCATGATGGCAGTCCGATGGTTAAAAGGAGAAAAAGATGAATTCAGTTTTATTGGAATAGTCTCTAGTTATTGCAGTAAGTCCAGTTAATTCTTTTCCCATCTTGATCGATATCTCAGACGAATGAAGTTCGGGTGCCGTACGAATATAACTTTGCTATGACACTTTTTAAAATGTTAGACCAGGTTTGAAAGATCAGAGTATGCCATTGAATTACATTTGTGCAAGTGTTTCTCACAATTTTTAGCGATTGCCATTTATGAAGCAACACATTCGATTTGAGGTTATAGAATGGAAAATCCAAACCGCCTCAACTTCATTGTCTTTTTTTGATTTTGTTTGTTTTTCTTTTTTGTTTTTCTTTTTAATTGTGGCTGATTGACAACCTTCCTCACCGAAATATTAGTTGGAGTCTCTTATTTGCTGAAATTAGCAATTCCTTGGAAAAGGAAAAAGAAAAGAAAAAAAAAAAGAGAGACTCGCTTATTCTAGTGATTTTTCCGTCTTGACTGTTTCACTTTTGAAGACTACCTAAGGCTGAGAAAGTCAGATAGCATAAGATTTCTTTAATTTTGACCGCTGACGTAAACCCCTTTACGACTTCTTACACCCTGCGTGGGTTATTAAGCCAGTAAAGCGATAGAGAGTGTGGTCTTTTGCTTTAATAATTAACTCGCTTGGACCATTTAGAATCAGTTGTTCACGTTGGGTATAATCATATAATATCAAAAAAGTAAATGTGTGAAAAACGAGGTGTGAAAAGCTTCAGTTTACCTAATAATCCGTTATCAAGTCTTTAGTGAGCTTTAGAAAATGGTGCTCTATTTTCGTTGTCCGCGACGTAGATTTTATCGATGGGATTTTAACCATTCTAGCTTCCCACTTCATATTCATCGAAAAAGCCTTCCTTCAAACCTAATCGATCAATGTTATTTGTCTCAGATGAGATAGGAAATCATAGTTAACTGAAATTTGTTAAGGTTAAGGTCCATCCTTACTTATGTATTTCAAGGTGAAAATTAAATCAGCAGCTTTTTTGAGTCCTCTCCACCCGGTAAGAGACATATAGAGTTCTACGCGTTTGCAAATCTAACCATCTGACGTGATGAATGACATCTTGTTGACAGGGACTTGTCCAATAATCAGTTAAAGAACTTACCCCTGGGAGTTTTCGACAGGACTACAGAGCTCGCAATACTGTAAGTAGCAAACGACATAAAATATTTATTTATCGCTGTAACGTTGGAGGAACTGAAAAAGTCTCACGCAGAATTGTACAAATATAACCTGACAGTGACATTCCGATGACAGTCCGATATGTGAAGGCGAAAAAAAAAGGTGAACTAATTCAGTTGTATTTGAATAATCTCGATTGCTATATCAGAAATAATTTAGTTCGGGTGCCGCACGAATATAACCTGACAATGACATCTATAGAAGTCTTAGACCGGGCTTCGAAGATCAGAGTTTTTCATTGAATTACATTTGTACGAGTGCTTCTCGCACTTTTAGCGATCGCCATTTATCCAGCAACAAATTCGTTCAGAAGCGATTTGAGGTAATAGAATGGAGAATCCAAACCGCCAGCAACTCCACTGTCCTTCATAATACACTGACGCCTGGTTTTTAAACTGCGGCGGACTGACACTCGTCCTTACCGAAATATTAGTTGGAGCCTCTTGTTGGCTAAAATCAGCAATCCTACAAAAGGAATCTTGCTGATTCTTGGAATTTGTACGTCGTGACTGTTTCGGTTTTTAAGACTAGCAAAAAGCTGATTGACTATCTTGCTATCGACTGGATAGCAAGATGTTTCTTTTAATATCCTAGAGACACGTGCTACTTTATTTGCTGAGAGAAAGATATACTCCCAGTCTGAGCGATTCTCTCATATGCTAAGCAGAGAACATTCCAATTGCAAGGAGCGAAGAGACGGTGAAATATGTGTTTGGGCGAAATATGTAAAACGGAGAATGATTTTTAGTTAGCATATTCTAAGACATTTGGAGACTGGCCACCCAGTCTTCAAATCCAAAGAGCCCTTGAGATACCGAACTGACGAGCAGTAAAAATAGTGAGATCTGATAGACTTTAATTGAAGCTATTTGACGGTCACTGATATGTTCAGATAAACCATACCGGCATAATTTTTTGCGTAATACTGTAGTCAGAAGATCGAGCATGATTCCGGCATGATTACCAAAATTCTTGGGCGTACATGCGTCAAACTGCGTTGCACAAACTGTGTGAAATCTTGCATTATTTGTAAATGTAATAGTCCTATCAGAAAAACTTATCTTGAGAAGTTGCATGTCCTCTTTCAAACCTAATCAACCAATTCTGCATAATGTACTTCCTCAAATAAGCGCTTGGGCACTTCTGCAAAATATCGACAGAGAAAAGGGGAGCTTATTGGAATGAGGGTGCTTTATAGGAGTGGAAACTTATTAAGTAGATATTAACCTGTTCTGATTCAGCCGTAATTAAAAAGTTGTAGATAAAGTGGCAATAGAAACAGGTTTTATTTGTGTTCAAGATAGCGAGGGAGGGGGTGGGGGGAAAGTTGAAAAGCCTTATGTAACAGTACATTTGAAACTTTTTCACTTGATGATTCCTTTTTGATTGGGTACATAAAATTGAGAACTAAATAGGTTTCGGGCGCATTCAACTTTATAGGAATCGATTTAATTCGTCTTGGTCACAAAAGTCTCTGTTTCGCTAATTATAAAGATAATCGTTAATTAACATCATTCAATTTTTCGCGTCCACTTAATTAGCACTCTACTGTAATGTCTATCGGTTTTTGTCATCCCGATCCTATTGTGTAACAAAAGGCAAGATTCGTTGGTTCTTCTTTTGTTTCTGTTGAAGAGCTAATTTCCTGTTTTTTAATTCACTTCTGAGAGGGTTGTGCTAATGAGGGTCCTCTGGGTAGCCTCTCTTTAGCAAATGCGCTTCATTTGTAATTTTCTCCTCGAATATTTAAGAGGAGTTTGTTCTTAGAAGTCTAAAGGTCTCCCCTTTTAAGAAGTCCTTTTTTAGTTACCTTGGCAACGCAATATATCTGAGAACTCAATCACTATGTACAATAAAGTGTTTGCTCCGAACGCGCAGCATCGCAGGCTCATTTGACCATCATTCAGATAATCATTGTCAAACTCGCTTTGTTCTATATACCAAAAAGGAGAACTCTTTTCAATATGCTTATCTAATTAATTCATATCTTACAACGCGAGGTCTGTTACGTATGAATACTAATTGAATTCCACTAAATTCTTCCACTTGTTGGCTATTCATTTTCATTAAAAACTGGATCATTGGATAATGTAATTCAAGACTTTTTATTGGCTTAGCCACTATGGTATACGAGCCAATATACCACAATCTAATGTCTGTACATCGTCAAATCCGGTTTCTTCTTACAAAATAAAGTCGAGAAGACTTCTCTAATATCTTGGGGGCGTTTTTTTTAAATAAAAGAATTATTCCATTCGCGCTTGTTGGATATGACATTATTCTAGCCAACTTGGTGCTACGCGTCTCGTTGGCTATCTATCATCTCATATCCAACGCGCGCTCGTGGAATAATTGTTAAATACATGTCTAAAACCAAAATATTGTTCCGAACCTCACTTTCAACTTTCCGAGAGGTATAAGAGAATTCACCTCTCATAATGTTGAAATCCTTGAGCAGGCAATAAAGAGAGGGGTCAAAAGTTTTTCCTTTAACTTTTTAAATCCTGTCTATAATCTCAAAAACAATCTTTTCAAGCTGCTTACTGATTCCATAAACATAACCCAGGAAAATTGTGGAAGCTATTCGGAGCCAAAAGGATTTACAAAGTCGACAAAAGATCTCTCGATAGGGTAAATACATCTGCATTTTGAATAAGATAGCACACACACCTTAGAAGTGCTTTTCAAGGCAAATGATTGTGATATGGTACCTTCTCTCATGTCGATGTCTAATCACAACTGAACCCCCATAGCTAGTTTACCCATTTTCATATGCTGCAATTTCATTTCTCGTGAGCTTTTATGAAGGGTTTGAAATTATATGAAGAAGTCGCGTGTCAATCATTCAGAGAGTAAGTGAGTTAACACTGCACCCTTATCAATGATTTTTGTTAATTAGGTTAAGAATTTTGTTAATTGATTTTGACTGCACACCCTGGCACTTTGAGGAAAGCGTCATTTATGAAACACTTCTAGACAACAGTATAAACATTTACCTCGAGGTAAAGAATGTTAACAGAAGGTTAACAAAATTTTAAAATTTCTGTACAGAATTGTGAAGAAATATCGAAATATTTCCTATTCTCGTCATTTGTGGAGCGCGACCGATGAAAAATTTACGGAGAAATACAGCGTAACGCCAAAGCGATAATGTATATAGTGATTGAAAGTGATTGGTTTTACGAAAATGACTAAAAGTTTAAGAGACTGAGGCAGCCCATACAATCCAAACTATTACATTTCGACGAGGAACGGTTAAGCGATACTGAGGAGATTTATAGCTTTTATATATAACGCTCAGGTTACGCTGGACTAAGTGTCAGCAATAAGGCGTTGGTTGGTACGATTTGATTGTAATCACTGTTCTTTGAGAAAGTTCCAATTCACCTTCGTGGCGACTTATGAGAAATGATTCATCGCTTTTATGTTTCAATCTTTAAGGGCTTCCTTTCTACAGATTCACTCACATTCAATAAGCGATCAGTAAGCCGCGTGGCATGACCAAATTGGGAAATGTCAAAACTTTCTTCAAATTTGATTATTTCGTCCTAACTTCGACGAAATCTGTCTTGATATGAGCGAAGCATTTAACCCTCTTGATACTTCTCAAATTGTACTTTCTACTTCTCTTATTATATTTTATTGTACAATAAAATACAACGCCACAGGTTTTTGATACTTCTCTTATTGTATTTTATTGTAGATTACACTTTGCGGCTTTTATTGTAGTTATCCTAGAGTAAGAGATAATTTATTCCCATTGTAAAGTAAGTCGTATTTCAGCCGGCCCGGGGGCTGCAATAATTTTACTTCCTGATAAAGCTATCTAAGCTATCTATCTATCAACCTTCGAACAGGAGCGTAAGGGTCAGCTTGTAAAATGGTTGTATCAGCATCCTGAAGGCCTCAAAAGCGCAACCGTCTAGAATCTGGAATGAACATTAGCATTTAGTGGACCTCAGCGCATTGTAACACAGAGCTACACAGATGAAAGGACTATTTTTTGCGGCTGATTGCCACGGTAACGGCACAACAGTATTATTCTATTCACACTGTACGAAACATGACGCTATCGACATTGTCGATCCTCGGAGCGAGCAATTTCCCACCCGCTCCTGTGAAACGGTGTTTTTACAAAAAAGAGTTACATTTAGGTAATCCTTTCTCGCGGATTGGTATCGGATAGACAATATCCACAAGAACGAAAACTGTCAGAGGTCAGCCCTGCAGTTTTAACCACGTCACCAGCGTTGTAACAGATTAGGAACGGCACTTTTATTGCGTAAACTGGAAGTGAACTCATGCGGTATCAAAAGTAATTTATGGGCGGCGTAACTAATCGCCAAAATATAAAGTTGCAGACAACCACATGTCAACTGGCGCATCGACAAATCCATGAAAAGGAGCGAAAAAGAAGAAGGAAAAGAGGCAGGAAGGGGTGAAACAAACTTTGGTTCTGATGAGCTTTGTTCTGCCCGTATCGTATATGGGTTCTTTCTTATAATTAATAAAATAAACCAAAAGAAAACATTTAAATAACGCTAAAAACTATGCATACATTTAAAGCGCTTTATCGTGCATTATAAACTGGTACTGAACGCTTTCCTAAAAACTGAACGTTTTTGAGTTCTTTCTGAAAAGTAGCTAGGTGCCTAAAGGATCTGATTGGTAACGCATGGCAACGAGTGCCATAAGGCAGGAGCAGCATGAGCAAAAACGCGGTTCCCAAGTCTAGAGCAGATGACCGTGGAATGAACAGAAGACTTGTGTAGGCAAGCGAAGAGCATAGTTGGAGGCAGGTTTTAGAGATAACAGATCTCAGATTGTCTAGTGACTTAAAGACAGACAGAAGCAGACTTTCAATTGAACTCTGAACGATACAGGTAGCAAGTGTAGGTCTGTGAGAGCCGGTGTAATGTGTTGAAATTTCGTAATCTAGAAAATGATCCCAGCTGTGGCGTTCTGAACTTTCTGTCAACGATCAAACTGATATTTAGCTAGAACAAAAAGAAGTGAGTTAAAGTAATTAAGTTGCGAAGATACAAAAGCGTGGATCAGTATCTTTGTCGATTGCACACTGAGAGAAGAATTTTTTATTTTGTCTGATGCTTGCAGAGTCCACGAAAAGCCTTGCTTGAGATCTTACCGATATAAAATCCATCAGCTTCTGAAGCATTTTGGTCTCCCAAACACTGAAAACTGAAAATACAACAGGAATCATATTCCAGAATGCCTGGTGTAGATTAACACCTTTTAGTATAATTTGAGAGCTGAGCAAAGAGTTTCCAGCAATCTGATTGCTCGAGCGGTTCCTCAGATGACGCTATATAAACGCTCCACCCGGTTTATATAAAATGTTAAAATAAAATGTTAATAAATGTTACTAAAATGTTATGATTTTAGAAATTTCTCTGTTGTTCAGCTCTGAAATTATACTAAAACAATTATTCGCCTCAGGTTCGGTGAACATATATATCATATTAGACGATTTGTTATGTAGTATCGCTGAGTATTTTTACGAGCTGTGCCGTATTTTGACGACCCGTAGGGCGGGTCAAAATGCAAATAACGAGCAACAATACTCAGCGATACTCCACAGCAAAACGTCTAGTAAGTTGTTTATTATCCAACACGCCAGACTGCTATTTCAGTGTACGCGTATTTCGTGGATATTTATTTACGAGGAGTGCGTGACAAAATTATACGAAACGGAACGGAATTGGCGCGTTGTTGTGTCGCTGTTTCTATTTTTTTTCATTAAATGAAGAGATTTTCTGGTCGTCAAGCTGTTTTTCTTCGTTCGATTCATCTAATGAACTTGGACCTATATTTTCCAGCCATTCTGACTCTTCGTAGTCGGAAATATGATTCAAATTGTCCGCCAGTTTTTTTTTTTTTTCGTAACTACAATTCAATTCTTCGCTTGCGCGATACGAGAAAACCTGTTTAACCGGTACTACAATAGACGAGTACAAATACCGCGTGATATTTGTTCTCGTCTATGGCGTTATTTGTACTCGTCTAGGTGTAGTTGGATAATAATGTCGAATAATCTCCTCGACTCCGTCTCGGGGATTATTCGACGAAATTCACCTCGCCTTCGGTGAATAATTGTTAAGTATAAGACTCGAGCTTTATTCTGTAATCTTGAACTTGTGAGCGATATTCCTCGGTTATTCCGTATTCAAACCACCCAATCGGAGCCTCAAGCGCCACTCTACTCAGAGATTCTTGTGTGTTTCACAGTTGTTTCACTGAAATAGCACGTCCACGTGTAAAGAATTTCCGCTTTCAATATTGACCAAAGAGAGATAAAAGTCAAGTTATTGTACGCAACAAGGAGCATGTTCGTATTCGAAGTGGCGGGAAACTAGAGGACGAGTGCCTATCTTGACCAGTTTCCTATTCTATAAGATATGTTTTACGTTAAAACTACCTTTACGACCCTATTCCAGATCGTTATCATTAACACCTTGAAATATCAATAAACTCTAAAATAAGATGAAAGTGAAATCTGTTAGACACTATTTTCTATGTGAAACTAAATGTCCAGAGTAGGAATCTCGACAAATACCGTTTAAGTAGACGTACAGATTTTGAAAAACAACACCTTGAAGGTTTGATAGGGCTGTGGATCATTTTCTCACCTTGCCTAACTCTATTCGTATGATTTTTATAAAAATAACTGCTTGTTTCTTGGCCATATCTCAGAAGGACTGGTTTAAACCAAATTGAATCATATGGCTGGCTAAAACCATAACCTGACAGTGAAATTCCGATGACAGTCCGATATGTGAAGGCCGAAAAAAGGGTGAATTGATTCACTTGTATTTGAATAATCGCTAGTTCTCGATCGCTATCTCAGAAATAATTTAGTTCGGGTGCCGCACGAATATAACCTGACAGTGACATCCCTTGAAGTCTTAGACTGGGCTTCAAAGATCAGAGTTTTTCATTTAATTACATCTGTACGAGTGTTTCTCGCAATTTTAGCGATCGCCATTTATCCAGCAACAAATTCGTGTAGAAGCGATATGAGGTAATAGAACAGAGAATTCAAACTGCCGGTAACTCCATTGTACTTTATAATACACTGTCGCCGCCTAGTTTTTAAACTGTGGCTGATTGACACCTATCCCTGACGAAATATTAGTTAGAGCCTTCTGTTTGCTAAAACCAGAAATCCTACAAAAAAATTCTTGCTGATTCTTGGAGTTTCTCCGTCGTGACTGTTTCGGATTTTAAATCTAGCATAGAGCTGATTCAATTTAAAGATTAGATAGCAAGACGTTTCTTTTAATATCCCTGAGACACGTGTCACTTTATTCGTTGAGGAGATGATATACACCCAGTCTGAGCGACCAGTAAAATTAGTGAGATCTGAAAGACCTTAATTGAAGCAATTTGACGGTCACGGATAGGCTCAGATGAATTATACTGGCATAAATTTGTGTATAATACCGTAGTCAGAGGATCGATTATGATTCTGGCATAATTACTAAGAAATTCTTGGGCGTAAATGTGTCAAACTGCGTTGCAAAAAGTCAATGAAATCTTGAATTATTTGTATATATATTAATCTTATCAGGGAATCTTATCTTGAGAAGTTGTATGGCCACTGTCCTGAACTGGTCAATCAATTCTGTTTAAGGCACTTCCTCAAATAAACGCTTGAGCACTTCTTCAAATTCATGGCTGACTGAATGGAGAGCTTATCGGAATGAGGGTGCTTTATAGGAGTGGCAACTTATAAAGAAATTATTATTAGCTTGTGCAGATTGAGCTGTAAAACGTTGTGGATAAAGTGGTGATAGAAACAAGTTTTATTTGCGTTAAAGAAAGCGAGGGAGGAAGGGGATGGGGGAAAGTTAAAAGCTTTATGTAAGAGCGCATTTCAAACTTTCTCACTTGATGATTCCTCTTTAATTAGGTAAATAAAAGTGAGAGTGAAATAGGTTTCGGGCGCATTAATCATTACGTGAATTGGCTTAATTCGTCTTGGTAACAATAGTTTCTGTTTCGGTAAAGATAATCGTTTATTGATATCAATCAATCTTGCGCATCAGCTTAATGTGGACTCTACTGTAATGTAGACCGCCAAATGGGTCAAATGCTTCCCAATAACAGCCTTTTTCGAAACTGAAACATATGCTTATGAGCAAGCGACAGATGAAACGGGCGGCGGTAATGGGTGAGATAAAAATATTTCTGGCGTGGATAACTTGCATCGCTCTCCTCTAGTTTCGGCTTTACTTTTTTGGAAATTGTCAGAGTCAATCCTAAAAATATACAATGTTTCACTGATTTCCCTTCCTCATTCTTTTTTTCTTTTTGTTTTTGAACAAACGTAATTCCAAACTCGGAGATGCGTTTGCAGAGAAATGTTGTTTTCTTTTTTTAGGACTAAGTCTGGCAATTTCTGAGGGTTTTCCCGGACTTTCGTCTAAGATCTCGATTTGCATATTTCGTTAACAGTTGTATTGCACCGCACAAAATAAGGGAACCATGACTTGTCACGTTTCCCAAAGCATTGAGATATGAGTCATGTTCTTCAATCTCTGGGTTTCAATGCCCAGAGCCTGTGCAGCCAAGGTATAGAAGCAATCCCCGTAATCAGGCGGATTAAATGTCACTTCAAACCCTAAATTCTTAAGTTTATTTTCCATATCTAGCATCCCAGCTTTCAAAAGACATCCAACAAATCGAAACATAGATTATTTAGACAGTAACACGCTGTCAAAAATCCTTCCCCTACGAACTTTATAACGCACTGAAACATGTGCAAGTAGAAAAGAAGAGACGCGCGAGTTAACTTCCGGGAATTTCTGACATGTAAAAATAAGAAAAAAGAAAGTAAATGAATAGATAATAGATAGCGATTACTCTTCTTGAACCCTTCACACTTTATCCTTGACTTTCGACAAAAACCTAAACTCAAATTTTTTGGAGGCCGCAAACTTGATGTTTGTTTCAGTTAACGAATTCAAAGTGTATGTAGTTTTTTCAGATTTTGACGAGTATTGGCTGGAATATTGGTGGAAATATTTTCTTTTGTTCGACTTCACTATTGATGGATTCTCTCTGGAACCAATAGGAATATCAAAAAAGCCTCACATCTTTTTCAGCCTTTCATCTGCTAAGGTATACAGTTTTGTTTGTTTGGATGTCCGTGAAAGCTTAAAGGCTGGTAATTCAATTAAACAAACGCAGTCAGTTTTATTAGGTTTTCACGTGCCGAACCAAAAAAAACACCATCAGAACTCTTGTTATTTTTAAAATCTATACGCTATAAGCCTTAGTTTTGCAAGCGCGTTCAGAATTTCCTCATGCATACTGTTACTTAATAGTTTTTTTTTCGCTGATTTTCCTGCCTATATGAAGAATATGTTTTCACTCCAGTCCTCTTCCTATAATCTTCGTGGCAACTACATTCTTCCACTTAGTAAACCTAAAACAACTACCTTTGGTCTTAATTCCTTTTCTTACTTCTCAGCTAAACAGTGGAATGCACTGCCAGACTATTTTCGTAATAGTTTCTTTGCAGAGTTTAAAACCAAAATACAGGATGTTACCTTTAAGTGGATTTTTTTTTTTCATGACATCCTTAAACCTAAGATTTAGAATTTGTAAATAATATTTTTTCCTTACTTTTATGTGTTTTTATCATAATTATCGTTATTATCACTATTTTGTATACATATATTTATAGATTACCTTTATATTTACATATTACCTATATATAGCTACTCTAAAATTCGAGTATAGATAAAGTTTACGTATGTAGGCATCATGGTTTATTGTATAGAAGAGCACGTGGGACGATGTTTCCGGGTGGGCACCCTCTCATGTTGACAGTAACCCTAAATCAGCAATCCAGCGAAAAAATCTAGCTGAGTCCCAGAATTAGTCCGTCTTGACCGTTTCACCTTTGAAGACTAGCAAAGGCTGAGATAATTTTAAAAGTTAGAGAGAATAAGGTTTTCATTAATCTTGACTGCTGACGTAAACCACATTAAGACTTCTTACAGTCTGCGGGGGTTATCTTTTCCTTTAATAATCAACTTGGACCGCTCAGAATTAGTTGTTCACGTTGGGTATATTCATATTATATGAAAAAATAAAGTGACCTTCTCAAGAGAAAAATGGACACAAATCAAAAGAAAAATGTGTCATAAAACCTACGATGTTTACTGGAAAATGGCACTTCATCTAAGACGGTCTTGTGCATATTGGCGGGTAAAAAATAAACACGTAATTGTAGCCAGAATGTACAATATTTAGTTCACGGAGAACTTTCAGAGGCAAAAAAATGGATATTAGCAAGGCAGTTAACGCAGAAATTAGAAATAACTTGGTGGTCTTTTTGCCCTTTGCAGCAAGAGCAACCACGAGGCAAAAATAACATTAACAATCAAATATGGTTTATGCAAATGCTTTTCGCAACTTTTACCTGAGTCAGCAAAACTAGCCCTTCCAAAACGTTGTCTGCACTATTAGTCAAGGACCAGTGCACAAAACGCGTTTTTACTTGTGCTAATGGTGGACAAATTCCGGCCTGACGACCTTTCTAATCTTGACCGGTCACGTCGAAAAATTCCTCACGAAGGACATGAACCATTACACTGGGTAGATGAGCTCACGATTCTTGTTAATATCACTCTTGGTGTGTGTCAATGTTGGGTTGATTTCATCGCAACCTACCCTGGTACCTTAATTTCCTGA
The DNA here is from genome assembly GCF_964205215.1 of Stylophora pistillata. Taxonomy (NCBI): domain Eukaryota; kingdom Metazoa; phylum Cnidaria; class Anthozoa; order Scleractinia; family Pocilloporidae; genus Stylophora; species Stylophora pistillata. Next base: position 24,963,022 of record NC_142523.1, read on the forward strand.
TACAACAGGCATGAGGAACAGCATTCTGAATTGTGCAAGCACACCCCAAAGCTGTGATCTAGTTGGTACGTGATTCATACCCTAATGCAGTAGTCTGATTGGTTTGTGACAGAACAAAAATGCGGCAATCTGATTGTTGCCAGCGAAATACCACTCTTTACGCTGACATATAGTTTTTTTTGGATATTTCAAAAATCATAAAAGTCTAAATTTTCACTTTTCCTTTTTGTTGCACTAATCCTGAAAAATCCTCAATTATCTGTCTATAGCATACTTCTACCAAAGAGTTTTATCTTGGCTAGTTGTATGGAGGATCCCACTTTATATTCATCGAGAAGATCTTCCCTTAAACCTAATCCATCAATGTCACTTGTCTCAAATGAGATAGGAAATCAGAGTGAACTGAAATTTTTTAACGTTAGAGTCCATCCTTACCTATGTATTCCAAGCTTACCTCTGCAGAGAAAGTCTGCACCATAAACGTTCACAGTACGAATTATATGCAACAGGTTAGAGTCTGATTGTTCTGGATTATTGAATCCCGATGCTTGAATTTGTCTGAAAACAATCCTTCTTATGTGAAGAAAGTCGGTACTTATTTCAGGATTCATCAAGGCGAGAGCAATCGATAAAAAAGTATCGTATTTCTCGTTTGGTGTGTAAAAGGCATCTGAGAAAGGTGATTTTGACGGAGTTTTGTAGTTTCGAGAGCCACGTCTTAATGAACGTAGAACTGTCGGAAGCGATCACTGATTGTAACCATACACTGGATATGACTATCACTAGAAGTGATAGCCACACCGCCTGTTCGGTATATGTCGGCCGTGATCTTGGGATCTCAGACAATATATGACAAAGAGCGCACTGCACGCTACGGCGAGGTATGGCGAAACATCACTTGAACTCGATAAAGAACTTATAATAGCTTTTAAAGGTAAATGGAGCCTCAAATGAACGATCTTGTTCATTTCATAAGTTACTTTAATAGATGATGACAGTTCAATTTGCAAAAGCGAAAAAAAGTGAACTGATTCCGTTGCATTTGAATTACCTCTCGTTATTTCAGTCTAGTGAATTCCTTTCCCATCTTCATCACTATCTCCGGAAAAACGGAAAAATTGTGGAAGCACACGGATTTACAGAGTCGAAAAAACTTCTCTTGACAGGGTAGATACATCTGTATTTTGAATTAGCACACACAACTTAGATGTGCTTTTCAAATCAAATGATTTTGATATGGTACTTTCCCTCATGTCGATGTCTAATCACAACTGAACCTCCATAGCTAGTTTAACCATTTTCATATGTTGCAATTTCATTACTCGTGAGCTTTTGTAAAGGGTTTGAAGTTATATGAAGAAGTCGCGTGTCGATCATTCAGAGTAAATGAGTTAACACTGCGCTCTTATCAATGATTTTTGTCAATTACATTAAGAATTTTGTTAGTAGATTTTGACTGCACACCCTTGAACCTTGAGGAAAGCCTAATTTATGAAACACTTCTTGAGAGCAGTACAAACAACTACCTCAAGAGGTCCTTACAAAAGAAATAATGTTAACGGAACGTTAACAGAATGTTAATATTTCTGCACAGAAATGTGAAGAAATATCGAAATATGTCCTATTCTCGTCTATTTGGAGCGCGACCGATGAAAACTTTACGAAGAAATACAGTGTCACGCCAAAGCGATCATGTACATGGTAATTGAAAATGACTGGTGTTACGAAAATGACTAAATGTTCAAGAAACTGAGGGAACGTATACAATCCAAAATATTACAGATCGACGAGGCACGGCTAAGCGATACTGAGGAGATTTATAACTATTATATATAACGCTAAGGTTACGCTGGGCTAAGTGTCCGCAGTAAGGTGTTGGCTGGCACGATTTGATTTGATTCACCGTTCTTTGAGAAAATTCTAATTCACCTGCATGCACGGCGACTTATAGGAAATGATCTATCACTTTCATGTTTCAATCTTTAAGGAGGCTCAAAAGGGTTTTCCACAATTAACAGCAAGTGCCAATCAGTAAAAGATGTCAGGACTGTCAAACTTATCATCGGGATAATGACTTGACATATGCTTAACACTATGTTAGGGCAATATTTTAAGGGGGCGCGTCAGGCATCATCTGTTGCCATGACAACAGTAAAGTAGTGCTGAAAGACCTTCTAAAACTCAGTTTTTGAAAGATATCTCAGAAACCAAGTCGGTGACCTAGTTTTCTTTTTAAATTTATCTAACATCATCACATTGTCTATCTGTATACGTGATGTAAAAAAAACTAACTAGTAGAACTTGAATTATATAGGAAACTGCTGTTTTAAAATGTAAAAAATTTTCCACTAGATAAATTTTTTTAAAACTTTCTTCAGGAATCCGTAATGATGAAAATAATTTGTACACAAAAAATCAGGGAAGATCACCGAACTAATTTTCTAGATATTAGTTCATCAACTTAGCAAGCTTTATCTCTGGTTTTTACAATTTTAGCTCACACTTTTATATCCGGTCATGCGCTGTAAACGATACCGCTGACTCCAGGGCTCATTTTCGCGAGGATGAGTCCGTGTCCGCGCGATTAATCGGTGGATGCCCTCAGCGCGGAAAAAATCGTACATCCTCAAGATAGATTCACATTGCTTCGTGATTTTACACATTCCCGAAAAATAAGTCATCATTTGAGACTCAGACTGCTTACCGTTACGACAGTTGGAAATGTAAGAACATTCCGGAGAGAATTCTCTTGCGGAATTCGATATATGATGACAAGTTGATTTTGAAGGTGGCGCCAATGCCAGTACAACATTGAGACCGTTAATGTTGAGTTTCTCGTACAGAGATTGTAGTGTAACATGAGACAAACCAGGCTCTGCCAGCTTGTGGACCATGTTTGTCGACAGATGAAGCTTTCCATTAGACGTCTGGATGGTATCTTGTCGTTGTTCCGAGAAGATGGCTTGATCGAAGGCTTCATTCGGCGATGCACATTTGCCATGATTGACCGTATAATTGTTTGTGTGAAATTTGAAGTGGAGGAGTGAAAACAATTTAGAGTTACTGAAAGAATTTGCTTTGACGTCTTCCAGATTGTCATGAGCGTCAAACTAAGCGGAAATCAGGGTTTCATATACAACAGTAATTTGTTGGTCGTCACAGATTTCGCGAATTTCTATATTTTTCAAGGTACTAGAGGTATGAACAAGCCTTGGCTCCATTTTCCTTTTTTTCTCTTTGCCACTGTCACGGCCGTGAACTTTCATTATTCCGTTTTAAATGGAAAACAAAAAAAATTTTGCAATGTTTTCTTAACAAATGCGAGTTTGCATTTTCGTAGTTGTAATTTACAGTTTATCGAGTGAAATATCAACAATCTTTCTCACAAGTTTAAGATGAATATTTTATTTTAATTTTATCGTTTCTGGTTGAATTAGAATTTAAGTCTCATCTACATTTTTACGATCTCTTGTTTACTGAAAATTGTTTTTTTTTTTTTTTATGGCAACATTTACACTTCTCCATTTCCGTTCATAAAACATACTTTCAATGTTTATCATCCTGGATCCAACAATGATTTCATTCTGCTTTTCATCTTCCGGTGAGTTGTTTAGGAAAGTTCTCGGTCATTTCATTTTATTAGGAATCAAATTCAATGCGAAACAAATCGTAGCACTCAGAAGTATTCACTTAAATTTTTCTCGGAACAAAGTAAGACGTACCGAATACTCTAGTCGCGACTTTATTCATGGGGTGTTGACGTCACCATCCTCCTTTAGCTCGTTAAATAGACTTTTTTTGACCACTTTCGGCAAAAGTCCTGCCATCAAAACATTTTCCTACCTACTTTCAAGAAGTAAACTTTCCATTTTTGTTTCTCAAACAACCACTTGTGCTGGAAACAATAGAGGTAACCGGCAATTTTGAAACACTCATGGCGGCAATGTTTGTTTACAACTCGGCCGCGGATCTGATCGCGCGAGCCATCACTTATTACTCTTGCGAGTAATTTGCTTGCGTGTATCTTGGAATTCATTCTCCGCGCGGTCAAAAAAACCCTGTCGAGCATCCTTAAGGGCTTCCTTTCTACAGATTCACTCACATTCAACAAGCGATCACTAAGCACATGGCATGACCAAATTGGGAAGTGTCAATCACACATATGATACACCTTTCTTCAAATTTGGTTGTTTCCTCTAACTTCGACGAAATCTATCTCGCTATAAACGAAATATTTAACCTGCGAACAGGAGCGTGTGTTTCAGTGTGTAAGATGGCTGTATCAGCATCCTGAAGGCCTAAAAAGCTCAACAGTCTGGAATCTGAAATGAACTTTAGCATATAGAGGACCCTGGCACATTGTAACATACAGCTACACAGAAGGACTATGTTTTGCGGCTGATTGCCATGGTAACGGCATAACAAAATTATTCTATTTACACGGTATAAAGACATGACGCTATCGACATCGTCGATCCTCGGAGCGCGCAATTTCCAAAACCTCTCCTGTAAAACGGTGTTTTCATATAAAAAGAGTTACAGTTAGGCAATCCTTTCCCGCGCTTTTGTATCAGATAGACAATATCCAGAGGAAAGAAAATTGCCTGAGGTCAGCTTTGCAGTTTTAGCCATGTCACCAGCGTTGTAAAAGACTAGGTGTGACGAATCCGCGCCACAAAGGTGGGTGCCCCCTAACACAAACAAAACACAGAACATAAACGAGTCCGAGAACACACGCCACAATACAACTAAACGTAGGCCTAGAGATATTTATTATGCTAATAAAACAATAAAGCGACTAACAATAACGATAATACAATGATCTAATTAATTTACAGGAATACGCTAACTTAAACTACAGTACACTAAAACTATTTACAAGATTATTACTATTAAGATAAAAAAAAAAGGTTTTTTTTTTTAGTTCAGTTCGGTTGGGTTTCACCTTACGCCCGCGTCCGTGTTCTTCTCTTGTCCACAAATCACCACGCTCCACCAACAAACAGTGCCCTGCCAAAACCAAACACCCGTTTCTCCAACCAGGTTCCTGTCTCACCAGTTCTCAACTTTGCTCGTTTCCTTCGTTTCAACTTTGCTTCGTCTTCTGACAACTTTGCAGTTTTCAACTTTTTACTTCTCGTAACTTGACTCGCTCAGACTTGTTATTGAATTAGTTACTATCTCTTCTTCCGTTAGCTCACAGTCTGGTAGATTCTTTGCACACCCGTTCCCCGCAAATGGTTTTTTACCGTGAAATGGAACGATTGTTCTGAATGAATTTCTCAGAAATGATACTGTGCCGAGTCTCCGTTGACTCAAATTTTCCCACGCTCTTCGCTCGTAACTCTCAAACCTTCACCTCACTTCTTCAAAAAAAAAACCACCCCGTACCAAACACCCAAATCCTTAAATACACATGGACGCAAGGTGCCCGAAAAGAATGAAGAAAACTATTTGATATACACAATAAAGGTTAATTACACAACAGTTTACACAAGTGAAGAATAAAAATTACGTAACAGATACAAATAATCACGAACTACACTGATCCTAAGAGAATAAAAAAAATAATTTACATTTAATAAATAAATTCCTAACACTTCCATGACACTAGGAACGACACTTTATTGAGCAAACAGGAAGAGAATTCATGCGGTATCAAAAGTAGTTTCTCGGCGGCGTAACTAATCGCCAAGTTATAAAGTTGCAGACAACCTGCACGTGTCAACTGGCGCATCTACAAACCATTAAAAGGAAAGAAAAAGAAGAAGGAAAAGAAGAAGGAATGGATGAAACTTAGACTTGGGTTCGGATGAGCTTTGTTTTGCCCGTATCGAAAATGGGTTCTTGCATATAAATTAATAAAAATAATAATGAAATAAAAAACATTTTAATAACGCAAAAACTATGCGCATGTCCAAACGCGTTTTATCGTGTACCATAAATGAGTGCTGAACGCTTTCATAAAAAGAAACGTTTTGACTTTTTTCTTAAAAGTAGCTAGGCGGCTAAGGATCTGATTGGTAACGCATGGCAACGAGTACCATAAGCCAGGAGCAGCATGAGCAAAAGCGCGGTCCCCTAGTCTAGAGCACGTGACCGTGGAACAGACAGAAGAGATTGTGTAGACTAGTGAAGAGCATAGTTGGAGGCAGACTTTAGATATCTTAGATTGTTTAACGACTTAGAAACAGAAAGAAGCAAATTTTAAATTTAACTCTGAATGATACAGGAAGCAAGTGTAGGTCCATGAGAGCCGGTGTAATGTGTTCAAAGTTCGTAATCTGGAAAATCACCTCAGCTGTGGCATTCTGAACTTTCTATAAACGATCAAATTGATATTTAGGTAGAACAAGAGGAAGTGAGTTGCTGTGATAAAGGTGCGGAGATACAAAAGCGAAGACAGGTGTCTTTGTCCATTGCATTAGAGAGATATTTTCTGCCCTGTCTGATGCTGCAGAGTTCACGAAAAGCCTTGCTTTAAGTCTTACTGATGTGAAAATACATCAGCATACGAGGCTTTTTCAATCTCACACACACTGAAAACTGAAAATACAACAGGAAACATGGTCCATTATACCTGGTGTGGATTAACACCTTAAATAAGACTCGGGCTCTATTCTGTAATCTTGAAATAGTGAGCAATAATCCTTGGTAATCCCATACTTAAACAATCCACTCGGAGCCTCAAACGTCACTTTACTCCGAGGTCCCTGTATCTTTTAAAGTTGTCTCACTGAAACGGGACCTCCACGTGTGAAGGAATACCCTCCCTCAATAATGACTAACCAGAGATGAGGGAACTAGAAGGCAGCTTATTCAGTGTACGCAGCAACGAGTATGAGTAACTTTATTATGCATTTTGAAACATATGAGTGAACTGCGGTTATGAGACGTATATGAGCACGATCCTTCGCAGTAAAGCACTATTTGAGCAATAGTGAAAATCAGACCTGAAAAAAATTTCAGGCCTGTACGGGATTCGAACCACTGACCTCTGCGATACTAGTGCAGCGCTCTACCAATTGAGCTAACAAGCCAACTGGGAGCAGGCCATCAAATTAATTCGACATAAACCCGTAGATGATAAATCAAACAACAACAAACATATGTTTTAATTGCCTGACATTAATTCTGTAAATTTCAAGAAGACGGATACCTGGAGAGCGTTCTTGTCCCAGTTAGATAACAGAATTCAAACCACTTAGCAGTTTATTTCCAGCTTTTCCAAATACTATTCTTCAGACATTTCTCCCGTAAACTTCTTTTGTAAATGGATTCTAGTCCATTTTGATTGGTCTGTTTCCATCACTAATCTGTTCAACCTCCTAATTACCAACTGATTCAAAGACATTAAGAAAAGGAAATAGTTTTATATTGGCATGTGTTGTATAACGTGGCAAAACATCAATAAAAAGTGAACTTTTTAAAACACAGAAGTAAATTAAGTAGTGATAAAAGTAAATTGAAACTGAGTGCGGCAGATATTATCATGTTAAAAAAGAGAGGCAACATTTTCATCGCGAGGATGCATTCTGAAAATGGATTCCCATCAGTCTCTTTTCTTTGGCAGGAGAAAAGCCAAAACAGACAGAACTCGCGTTCCAGTCATTTAAGCCTTAGTTTAAGGAAAATCTCTCCAAGAGCAGTTGTTAATTCCTGTTGTACGAAGCGTTCAGAAAGATGTCTGATGTTGTCACATTTCTCAGTTGTTATCTTGTAAGAGTGAAATAGCAGCATACAAGGAAATCAACCTGTTGTTTTTTCCTTCTTTCCAAATTGACGCAGTTTCCTGAACAACAACAACATAAGGAACTTCTCCTCTGACCAACTACCTCCTGTATATTCGGGGAGGAAATACCTTGAAAACCTGTAAGTTCTGTGGCTTTGGATTCTTACTCCATTCTAGATCAGTAGTTCTACCAAATCTACAGCTCTGAAATACATATAGCAACATATCCTCCTCCGAGATACTGAGTGGGAATATGAACACTTTTGCACCGCCAATCCTAGGATAATTTGAGTAATTTTAGTTTAAATATGTTGGTGATTCTTGAACTATAAAATTGTTCAAAAGGAATGGCGATGACTGTACTTGTAAATATGTGGTCGCCATACTGTGTAGGATTCATGAATTGGAACTGGCGGCGGGCGAGGCGTGCTCAGCGTAGACTTACATTCCTCGAATTAAAGAGTTTTTGTTGGTAACACATGAAGTTGAGAAAGATGTGGTCCTAAGTTTTGGAAAGAAAACTGTCTATCTTCAAGGTGAAAGTGGGTTGTTTCCATCCTTGTGCGCCACAAAATGAATAGGCTACTTGTTTAATACTGGTTACATCGCTACTGGATTTCTGTAGCTCCTTTAAAAAGCTCTTAGATGTTCAATTTCTATAGTTGGCTGTGAGTAAATTATTTGAGTAGCTCTGCTCTAAGCCGCTTACGCAGTGACGTACCTGTTGCTCGAGTTTTAAAATTGAACTCGCAGAGCGAGCACAGCACTTAAATAATGACTCTACATTTGCATCTTTTTCTGAATATATGTGTGGTCAGATTTCTAAACGATGGTCGAGTTTGTGATTTGAAAACTGCAATTTCACGATGTATCAGCATTGAACATGATAAGAAGTTTCACTCATTAGGAAGTAAATTGTGATTGGCTAGTCTTTCGCTTTATAAAGAGAAAAACCCAGCTCTCAGACACACATAATCAACTCTTGGTTAATATAATGGTATTAAGCTGATCAAAAATTCTTCCGAAGAGTGAACTGCAAATAGTTCATTGAAATTTTTAAACAGCTTTTAAAAAACTTTTAAAAATTCAAGAAAGATTTAGTGTCCTACTAGGAAAGTGAGTGCAACAATAATTTCCTTAGGTTTCTCTGTTTGGCGCCTTCGGAATAATCAAAAGGATTCTCTTTCTCGATTTCTTTTCTTAAAAAATAACTCAAAGTTTATAACGCATCATAATGCTATTGAGTCAACTTATGATATTAAGCTGGAGGTAACCACGGTTTTCTCGCAGTATTAATTGAGGATGTTTAGTTTGTGGTTTAACTGGCGGTTTTCACTTCAAGGGAATGTAATGCATTCTGAACCTTCTTCAATACCAAAAATCCAAATTGGAGCCCTAAACTGAGCAAGTTAGAGAAGACGAAAAAGAAAGTGGTCGTAACAACAAAAACTATGAGATCAGCGGTGCCCTTTGCTTAGTGGCAATCAATCACTTTTCTCTCTCCCACAATATTTCTTACTTCAAATCTCTTGGGCTACATAAATTCCCAAGGATACTATCCCGAGGCAAAAATTGTTGCGCCGAATTTATTCTTGCCCGAACTCGATGCCTGCAAGGCGCGATCTAAATCATCCGGTATAAGTCTCAGAGGATAACGAACAATAGGGCTATTGGCGGAAAACGAATCATACCAAAACAATAAGCAAAGTTTAATAGGACAGAATTGATCAACTTATATATAACTGATAATTGTTAATGAGTGTTGTTGACCATCAAACTGTTCTCTGTAACATAGTTAGACTAATTTGAAATTCACTTGAATCTTCCTTCTTTTAAATCATCAGTGGACGCTGTAATGAGTTCGTTTCACTTGCATGGCTGAGAAATGTCTAAGCTTTTGTTCAAAAATCTTTATTCTTGTTACTTTCAATGTTAACTTTGGTGTGCAACCACAGTTTGTCTCTATTTTGTTTTACATCTGTGGACAAGATCAAAAGAGAATCGTACACTCTCAACTGAGTAATCGAGGAACGTCGAGAAAATAAATTTATCTTTTTATAACAGAACTCTGGACTTCAACAAACTGGAGACTCTTCCAAGTGATCTCTTCAAGGGCTACAGGCTAAATGATCTGTAAGTTATTTGCTTTTTAATGAATTTTGAAAATCGGAATAAAATACTAACAAATGACTGCATTTGAAAAACATCGGGTACCTGTATAAATCCTCTTTAACAACATAGTTAATAATTAGGGGGAAAAAGATCCTTTCTATCACTTTGAATGGCATATCATTTAGACGTGAGATAATTCATTCCAAAACAATTCCATGTTAACCGGCCTCAGGTTTAATCCGTTCATGTTCCTCTGTCCATCGAGAACAAGCCTTAAGCAAACAGCTGCGCATTTTGCAAGTTCTAGTCAGTACAAGGAATGAAATTCTTTCTGATACTAACGGGTATTTAACTTAATGTGTTTTACAGGTGGCTGGGAAATAACAACTTAAAGAACTTATCTGAAGATTTCTTCGCTGAGCAATATTGGTTAAACTATTTGTGAGTAGCAATTATTTGGCACCTTTTTGAACAAACATTAGAGAAGTAATTTAGTTTTCTCTCTTTTGTTTCTGACGGGATAGCATATGTCAGCAGCGTGAACATGATCTCATTTGAAAAAGTTTAGTTTTCAATCCAAAGTGTAATCATTCAAAAGCGTAACGTTTTCAGATTTAAGTAGGTCGTATGTGTGCTGGTGGTACCGAGTAGTTACATGTTTGTGCGTGCGCATTTCTGGGTGCCTGTGCGAGTGTGCTGATTACAATGGTTGGGCAACACATTTATAAGTATCTAAACGTGACCAGCACTACAGAAATGAAAAACAGTTCAGCCTGGAAATCTCGAACAAGTTACACAGTCAGATCATTTGAAAGGGACAACACCGATGTATCCTTCGGGCTCAAGTATCTTATTAAGAGTCGATGAAGACGACAAACAAAGATGTTAAACACAATGGTTCTATCAATAAATTGTCCATTGCAAAAAGGAAATTTGGACACCCTTGCAAAAGGAAATTTGGACACCTTTCGAACGCTTAGAAATTGCTTGAATCGCGAACGTAAGATCTGCCGGGCAAAGTACTACGAAGCAAAGGTTAGCCATTTGAGGGAGTGCAAGCCATCGGTGCGGTGGAAAGAGGTGAAAAAGCTCAGCAGCATGTCACCTGACTCAGAAACGTGTGTTAACACCAGCAAATTACTGCAACACCTAGGTTTTTCACCTGGTGATCTGGCGAATTACATCAATTCAGCATTTCTGACTCCAATGCAGAGTTTTGAACCTCTTACCCATAATCCTTTTGATCCACCACAAACCAACGACGAAAGTCATGCTGTAAATACGATATCGGAGTTTTCAACCTTTATGAAACTGTCCGCACTCAACCCCTCCAAAGCACAAGGGCCAGACGGCATCCCGGTACGGTTATTAAAAGGAAACGCTGATCTCTTGGCGGGACCAGTCTCTGTGATCCTTAACTCTTCGTTCCACGAATCCCGCCTTCCGCCTTCCTGGAAAGAGGCTGATGTAGTTCCGGTCCCAAAACAAAGGCCCATTAATGATATTAACAAGCACCTCCGTCCCATTTCTCTCACGCCTATCTTGTCCAAACTCGCTGAAGACCACATTGTTGAGAAACATGTTAAACCAGCCGTGTTACAAAGTATCGACCCTCGCCAATTCGGATCTATTCTCAAATCGTCTACCACACATGCTCTGGTCAACATGACGCATAATTGGCTTGTTAACACCGACGGAAATGTTGCCACGGCAAGAGTAGCTCTACTTGACTTCCGTAAGGCTTTTGACCTTATCGACCATAGTGTTCTCGTTGAAAAACTAGCAACATATGATATTCCGAGTCAAAACAAAAGCTGGATTGTTGACTTTTTGATGAACCGGAAACAAAGACTTAAACTTGCTCAAGATTGTCACTCTGAATGGTGCTCTGTACCATCCGGCGTCCCCTAAGGAACAAAATTAGGTCCCTGGTTATTTCTCATCATGATTAACGATTTGGACACCCCAGCTGACTTGTGGAAATACGTGGACGACACATCTTGTTCCGAAATAGTTACTAAGGGCAGTGAGAGCAAACTCCAAGAAGCTGTGGATGACCTTTCAAGACAAGCGAGTATCGATGGAATCCAACTGAATGAGGCTAAGTGCAAAGAACTACGAATTGGATTCTCTAACAGTAACTACGATTTTGAACCCCTGGTCCTAAATGGCAAACCCCTTGGATTAGTCACCAGTGCCAAAGTGCTAGGCGTGACCATTAGCCACGATTTAAAGTGGAACATGCACACCTCTGAACTAAGTAGAAAATGTTCCTCTCGTCTCTACTTTTTGAGACAACTGAAGAGATCCGGAGTTGCACCAAGCGAACTTGTGCAATTCTATGTGACATGTATTAGGCCCGTCTTGGAATACGCAAGTCCTGTATTCCACCGTTCTCTACCAAACTACATCAGCGAAGATTTGGAACGGATCCAAAGAAGAGCAGTCAGAATCATCTATCCTGACCTGTCATATAGTATAGCACTAGAAACAGCTGGCCTACCGAAACCTCACGAGAGGAGGGAAAATATTTCAACCAATCTGTTTGACGAGATATTCCGTAACCCCAACCATAGACTCCTCAGCCTCCTCCCCCAAAGGAAGAGTTGTAGATATGCACTGAGGCCCAAAAGTGATTTCAATCTCCCCATATGCAAAACCGAGCGCTTGAAGAACAGGTTTATTTTTACCCATATTTATAAGATGTAGAAAATTTTCCTTCTTTCTTAACGACGAGGTTGTAATATTTTATACCTCCTTTTTCATCATCTGTATTTGTAAATATTCCCTAACTCAGCCTATGACTGCAAGGTGTTTATAAAAAAGTATCTATCTATATATCTATCTATCTATCCATGCTAATTTAGAGGGATTAGTGTGCTGTACCACGTTACTTTCTAAGCATGCTCAAGATTACTTCAGATGGACCAAGAGGTTTTTGGAAACGCTGTGTTGTTTGATGAAAATCAGTTGTAATATATTTGATGACTCGAGTTAAAAAAGTAAGAATCGAATGGTAACTTTTGAAAAACCCGTATTAAAATCCCAGGTGACGTGTTGGAAAATAGACACCATAGCGAGGCTGACAGTGACCCGCAGAACATAAACAAAGGAATCAGGGCTCTTTCCTGCAACGATATCCCGGAAGTAAAAGCGAATGATGTAATGGACATTTTGCTCTCTAATACAGACTCAAACTAAAAAACCACGCCGAAAATGGGGATAGTGTTTATGACTTGGATATTCTAAGTACAATAAGATAACCGGAAAATCTCTCCGCTAAGTTTGAAGCATCTTTCATCCAATTAGATCTTTTCTTATCGTTTTCTATATGTCGGCGGTTGAGTGGTAATCGGCTAGAAAAGCTGCCTCGAAACATTTTTCAAGAAATGTACGCCTTGGAGGAAGTGTGAGTATACGTTTGTGATTTCTTTTTAAAAATTCTTCGTCAAAGTTAAACATTCCCTTCCTCTGCAATGCATTTTTATGTGATCGATCGCGCTAAAGTCGTTTTAAATATGGCTTAAAAACCTCTCGCTCCTGATTTATCGATCGGTAGTAGTCCAGTAGTTAACCAGCCGGTTACGGAGTTTGATCAGTTTTGTGTGAGTAGTTAATAAACCGTAGGTTCCAAAATTATAGGACTGCACGATGAAGTTCTACTTTCGTTGGAGACGAATAACGTACCGGTCTCGAAAACAAAAACTTGCCCTTTGTTTTTTGCATATTGAAAGGAGACTTGAAAAATTCAAATCGCAAATTTTAACAGAACAGTTTTTTTTTTGTTATGGGTCATATGATATTGGGCGTGTCCAGATGACTTCACCAAGGGGATTGCACTCACTCCTTAAACAATTGTCCAAAGCAAGTCCAATAACAAAAAGATAGCCTCGAGTTATGGCCAACTGAATCCATCTTCTCCCTTATTGACCTGCAAACATTTTGTTTAATGCTTCCATCTTTCCTCGCTAATATATAAAAAAAAAAAATACTACGCAACTCACAAATCACCCGTCCACCTTACAAGTCTGTTAAACCATAGTTAATAGAGCTGTTAAACCATCGGATAAGATGCATTTATTTATTGAACGTAACAAAAACCAAAACAAAATTGAACGGAAAAATCTTAGCTTTTTCTAGGGAGGGACGCTTCAAGTATAAAATCATGAGTTGGTAGTAAGATTTTGAAACTGATGTGAAAACCTTTTTTCAAGTTCAACCCAATATCTCTCACTTAAAATAAGTTTTTTTTAATAAATGACCGTGATTTTTGTTGTTAATACAACGATCACTGGAACTAATTAACGAACTGCATCTGCCTAAATTCTATCAGATAAAAACTTCCGCACAAAAAAAAAATTAATCCAACAGAGATCCACATCGCCCTTGGAAATATAGTTAGTTAAATGAATTTTCGTTTGTTTGTTTACTTTTTTTTCCTAACTGGCAATCATCTCGTTCTCCAAACACTTTTTTTTAAGGGACTTGTCCTACAATCAGTTGCAGAGTTTGCCTCGAGGAATACTAAGCAGTAATACCAAACTGAAAGTAATGTAAGTAGGATTTTTTTTTTGTACGAAAAAAAAAAAAACCTTTGTAGGTCAGTGTGAGCATTCTTAGATGGTGGTCCAAACTAGTTGAGAATATCGCTTATTTCTACCTTTCTCGAACTAAGTTTGTTCGTTTGGAAATTATTGAGTGTTATTTAGAGATAGATGGCATAATACAATGAAGTGTCTCCCTGCCATTATTGTCTTAACAGAAGGTCTCTTAGCCTTAAGCGTGGAATAAATATGTTCTTTGGGTACAGTTGCTGCATATTGGAGATTCTTGATCATAATTCATATATTTAGAAACACACAAAAAAACTTTTCATTTCCTGATTTGGTAAAAAATTACTACTATTGCATTATTAGCTAGCTGATTTGGCTCGCATTACAGAAACGTTAAGTAGCGGGAATTTCCCATCTTCCAAGTAGAACTTAGGTTCTTAAATGTTAGCTTACTATTTACCTCAAAGGGATTTGTCAAACAACAAAATTCAGCGTCTTCCCGAAGATGTTTTTGGCAACCTTCCTCAGTTAAAAAGGCTGTAAGTGGCATTTTTTACACCTTTACAGCGAGTGAAATCATACATTTTATTTTAGAGATTTTAGTAAACCTTTGCTTTGTGGCCATTCCAAATAAAATGCTATTACAATAAACATATCAAAGTAAACTGCTGCATGCGCTTAATTAGCTCCAGTATATAACAGAGTGAAGAGAGGTCGAAACCTCTCCGCGTTCTGGTATACAGTGCTAACTTTAGTGAATTTGGTCACCATCAGCAGTGAAAAGAAATATAGATTAACAAAGTGAGATTGACTGTCTCTTGTGACTTAATTTTTTTTTGCAAAGCGATCAGGGAAGGTTTAATATATTACAGCCCAACTACCACAAAATTGATTTGCGATATGAGCAACTCTTGGAATTCATGGTTTCAATGTACCAATACAGAGAAGCGAATTCATGTCATGATATGCAAACGACCCTTTAAACAGCGGAAATACAAATGGCACCATTTTTTTTCACATTCTCAAGTCCAGGAATAGAAGGTTTAGCGACTCAGCTAAGATGTATTACTTTGAAAATAAACAGGTAAGTTTTATTGTCAGTTCACGAGGTCCCTTTTGTGATAAAAAAAAACTCTCCGAGAGTCTCAAATACCAACGCAGTTAGCTTGCTTCTCAATTTTTTATTCCAATTTGTTTTTTTCTTTTTAAGCTTTCTCTCCAATAACAAACTTCAGCGTTTGCCAAAGTTCAAAAACCTCTCCGAGATAGAAACATTGTAAGTGATTCGTGCTCGTAATGAAAACTGTTTCAGTATGTGTCTTATCTAATGAGCATTACTAAAAAGGGAGCTTTGGCAAGAAACAGAGGATCAGTGTGCCTATCCATTGTTTCTTTGATATTCTCATGACCTAATAAACAGCCGGTTTAAGGATTTTAATGGCAAAAATTACTTTTTAAAATAGATGCAGAAAGTAAGAATCATTAACTATCATCTTTCTTAATTAAAATAATGCAACATAAGGAGGATATTACATGGCCGCGCGAAGATACGAAATTTCCCTTCGAGTTTTGAAAACTACTTTTCGGCACGAGACAATAAATTTCGTATTTCTAAACGGCCATGTAATATGCTATTTATCATATAATCACCAATAAAAATCCTAGCCATTTCGCTTTGGCTGCAAAAAGGTGCAATTTATTATGGAACTTTAGCAACGGCGATATTTTTTCTCGGAAAGATACCTTCATGTTACTTTCACTGTGCGCGAAAGCTCGCAAGGTATTTCAGTAGTGTTTATACACCAAAATATAATACAACACACTTTTTTATTGACGCCTCCTCATGAGGCTATAAGCGATATATGATAATGATAATGATGCTGAAAATCGTACCAAAGCAAAAACAGCGCGGTTAATCAAGTGGGTTAATAGTTATCACAAAACATTTGAGTTTATTGCTTTCAAAATCTCTTCGAAAAAACGTCTACCAGATATTAGGGATTCATCTCAAAATCTGAACTTAACGTGGAATGTTAATCAGGACACAAAGTCTATAATTTTCAGGTTTTTTCAAGGAACAAGGGGTGTTCAAAAGTTTCGAAATCCGTATTTCAATAAGAAATGTAAATACGAGCTTTTGCTCGATCGCAGAATTAACTAATCACAACTAGTTGACATCGGCTTAACGACGATTTGCAGCCCGGGTACATACCGTTGTTAAGCCATTATTTAACCGGCTGTCAGTACAATCAGTGCGGTATGATCAAAATGTTTTCGTCTCGGTGAAAGCAGTCTAGCGATGCTCTTAATGAAGTCTCGGACAACTTTGATGAACAGTAAAACAGTTTGCTGAAGAACAAGGCACGAATAATTTCAAAGGAGAAAGTTTATATGAATTGAATAAATGATACGATTGATCTTAGCCAGATCCGACGATGAACGTTTCTTAGCCCAAGCAATTATTTAAAACTATCTTTACAGTTAAATAGTGATACAGAGCGTCTAATGTATTTCATTTATCGCGTAGATACATGGAGAAAAACAGCCTCGTAACCCTGTCACCGGATCAGTTCCAAGGCCTGTCCAAATTGAAAGACCTGTAAGTAAACCTACCAATATTATATGAACGAGATGGCGGACGGAAATTATACCTAACTGCACTAGTAAAAATTATTGACCTTACAGGAGATATCTGATCATCTGTAATCAGTGTTCATTAGCGGCTGTCGTATTATTTGGTTCATTTAAATTTTCTGTTAGGGGATGTGCGATTGCGAAAAAAAAAGAGCATGTACTTGAGGAATAAGTAACTCTAAATTGTAAGTTAAATTATATCTGCGGTAGCATGACACTAAAAGTGAGCAGACTTATTCCTTCACCCACTTCTGCATAAAGTCTCGTTGAATTACTCAAACTAATGTGCTTTGGCTGGCTTAGATTCCGACACCTTGGAAATTACCAGAGTCACGTATGACATTGCTCGAGTTTGAAGTTACTATTACATCCAAGATAGCAACTGCCAATTCTGATCTCATTGGCATGATGTCACAAGACAGAAAAGAAAGACAATTATTAGAAGGATGTAGCAATTCTTTACCATATATGAATCAGCGCGTACTTATACTCGGATTAAGCGAGGCAACCGCTAACTGCCTTTAACTAATTTCTTTTAAGTAGTCCCAAGCACTGAGTGAAGTATTTTCAATCTACTTTTTGGTGTCACATATTTTATAAAGATATTTTTGTAATAAGACATGGAAGAGTCCATAAAGCTATTAAAAGGCTTTTTTTGCAATGGAGGTTTGCTTCTAGAGTTTTCTGTACTTTAAGTAATAATGATCTGTCTTTTTTGTCGTTCAAGGGCTGTTTATGAGAACAATATTCAGTATCTACCGCGTGGAGTTTTTAAAGGTTTAACAAACATGCAGTCCATGTAAGTCTCTGTTTCTCATTATCATTTTTAATCGACGCTAGTGAAGCACTACAAACCTGGGGTCTTGTGAAAGTGCAGTCGCCGACATGTTCTGCATCTCCGTCATTTGAGTAGGTTGTGTCAAAAGTAACACACGAGTGACCACAATTGACACATCATAATCTCATTATCATCAGGTGACTTCATCCAAAAACTTATGATTTCAACGTAGATAAACCATTCACGGAGACTGACATATGCAAACAATGTATCACTTCCTTCATTGAAAGCGTAGTTCCCAGAGCTACTTCGCTTTCAAAAATTGTTACGCAATGGGCCCGTTTCCGCCCAGAATCCTAAGACAGAAGGAAGGAAGTTAGGGAAATTAATGGAAAGAAAAGAAGCAATAAATACCAACAATATGTTACAATATAAGATAAAAGATGAAAACAAAACACAAAAACAGCAAATATGAAAAGTTAACGGAGAAGAGTGACGAGTGATTGAAACCGCATAAAACTTTTATCGCGTGGCTGGAAGCAGAAAGATGACACCACTCCTTTCCTCCTCCCTCTAGTTACTACTTACTAGTTACTCTCGATCACACGAGTCACTAATGGCAAGTAGTGGTCATTCGCGGTCGCACATGGTCACTCGGAGTTACTCGTAGTTACTCGTGGTCACCGTGGTCACTTGTGGTTACTTATGGTCACTAGTGGTCAATCATGATCGCTCGGGGTTACTCGAGGTCATTCATGGTCACTCGTGGTCATTCGCTGTTACTCGGGCTCTCTCACAATCACTTATCATGCCTTTTTTAAAATCAAAATCAATGTTTTCATGTCTGTCATTAACGAGTTACCCTTTCATTCTATCGTCATTTTACAGGAGCTTTTATTGCAACAAAATCCGTACAGTGAGCAACGAGCAATTTAAAGATATCGCGCCAAGTATTCGATTCCTGTGAGTATGAACAAACTGCTATTATTCAAGGTGTACGCGTGTTAAGTTTCACGGAGATTTAATTACAAATTCAAGAGAGAAAATGCCCATAACTCTCGGATTAGCGTCCCTTCCTATGGCGTTCATTACTGTTGAAATCACTTTGAGCACATATTTGACTTTTTGACACCTTTTTTACGTTCAAGGGGATCCAATTCCTCTGTCAGATATCACGTCCTAAATTTTACGACGTAAAACCTTGTATTCTATTGTATGGCGTCAAATACACCGACGTCTATTTTACGGCGAGAATTCAATCATCGTTTAGTGGACTTTCAACGTCTTCAAAACGAGGAGCTTCGCGTTACGACGTAAAATTCAATTTTGACTACACGTTACGTCGTAATTTATCAAATAAGTTTTACGTCGTATCTTTTACGACGTAGAATTTATCACCTTTATAACTTGTCAATCAAAACCTTGTCAAATAAGCTTTACGTCGTAACTTTTACGCCGTAACTTGTCAATCAAAAATGCTTACAATGTTTAATAAGTTAACTTCAAAGTCTTAATAGATTACGTAACCTCAAAGTCTTAATACGTGCAATGTTATATTAAGCAACGTCTTTAAAACCCAAGAATTAGCACATGTATATCTCATTTATTACTTGGCCAAAGCTATGCAGGAAAAGAATCCTTCTTGCTGGTATGTAATATTTCTGAGATGTTGAAGGTATTCACGTTTTTCTCTTGGATTCAGTTACCTCATGCATTATAATACTTAAAATAAATTTATAAATTCTATAATTACCGTAAATCGTCTATGATCGCTGCTGTTGATGGGGGGGGGGGGGGAATATTTTTTGCAGCGTTTATTCGAAATTTAAATCTTGCCGATAAAGGTCCAATTGTAACGATTTTTTTGTAATTAGTGAAAGCTCTCCCCCATCTTGCAACATTGCAAATTATCCCAACCTCTGTTAAGGTGCGTAGGAAACACCAAACCGAAAAACAAGCTATACCAAACAAAAGAGTATAATTCAAGATAGTGCCGGGAAGTTATCAACGGATTTAACTATCATTGAACCAACAGTTTGAAGAACTCGTCCAAGGGGAATCGACTGCGAAGAGAAACTTTCCAACACACAGTTATATATCCAAACTGGAAAGGTCACGCCCCTCCCGCCCCAGCCACCCTCACACACATACAGTTACACTTAAATGACACCAACAGTTGATTTATTTCTGCAAAATGATCGTTACATATTTTCTTTTACCGTGGAAATCTTTGTGTTCACGAAAGAGAAAAAGAAGAAAACGGCTGGAAAATCTTAACTATTAACTACAAGTGCAAACTATTTTAAAATGTTTGCGTTATCGCAAACTTATATACTTGGAAATAATTTTCACGGAAAGATATGAATAAATAAAAAAAGATAAATAAATAAAGTTAGCCAAAATTTGGGATTATAAAATGACTCTTACTCCACCAACAGGAGATATTCCATGTGAAAAGCTTTTAAGCTTCAACATAACAAATTAAACAAAAGAAAACTTGCAAAAGAAAACGTAAATATCAGGCGGACTGAGCTGCCGTATAATGGCACAAACTCGTGCCAAAATAATAGATAGTCCAATATCATCCCATAAACCCAAGCCCTCCACATCAAATCCTTTAAATATGAATTTCTGACTAATTCGTTCCCATGTCTCTAAATCGTCTTTCTGTCCCAGTGGTCCTCATTTTCCCTCGGGGATAGTAGAGGAAGCAAAACGCGAGCGCGCGTGAAACTCTGATAGCCATTTTCGTAGGCTAAAATTATTTGCAAGATCCTAGAGATATTCATATTGATTCGTTCGCACAAACATTGTTTTTGAAAGACATGCACGCATTCCACGGCTCATTGTAAAGGTCACCTTGTTTCTTTTTTTATACAGGGAGTGACGTTGGGCTTACTCTGACGAGAACTGAAAAGAAACATTCGTTGGTCCCAGCGACCTTTGACATCTTTATCTATATGAGTGTTTTATGCTACCCAAGGAAAATTTAAATGCCTACAAAAGAACCTAGATTAATTGTCATCATGTGTTTTTTCAATTTTTTTTTGTTTTTAAGGTAGAACGTTTAATTAAAAAAAAAGTGCAAGATAATGTACAAGGCAAATCATCCTCTCACCCCCTCCCCCCTCCCCCGATACACACACACACGCTTCCTACGCCCTTTACCATCCTTGTATTTTTTAGCCCATATATTCTAGTATCGGTTTAGTCAGATAAAACGTTCCCTTCATTGAATATGAATGAAAAAAGCCTAGAAAATAAAAAAAGAAAAAGAAAAAACTAGCTTTTCACAATCCTTTGCACCAGATTTTGCTATGGCAGATCGTACAAATGAAATTATGACAATGCTTTGAAAAAGTATGATTTATAAATCTTGCACTATGATTACGACAACGGAAACTGGTTCAGAGAAGACTCCACGAAGAAAACCGAAAAATCTGGCTATGGATCTGATTCGTCGTGCATCTCTATAACTAGAAAAGTATGACTGTTTAAGGAAATTTCAGACAAAGAGGAACCATCGTTATGTATCGATGGCCTTTGATGTCTATGAAGCACAATGTCTTGGCTTGGTAGAGACAGCAATGCAAACGCCGTCCTGAAAAGCACCTGAATCATTAAAAAAAAAAGATGACGTCAGTGAAGCACTTGCTAGGCTACTAAGTACTATCTCATCCCATTTTCAAGCTTTAGGACAATATTCACTCAAGGTAAGTAATACAAGAACAGTTAAAGATGAATCTGTGACTAGGGGCTTCTTTTAGTCGGGTAAAACGCTAATATTATCAAGATAGTTTATAATTTTTCATCTGTTTATATAAGGTGGTAATTTATTAATTAGCCCTTTGGGAAATTGACTTCTTTCTTTCCACAAACTTTGTCCCTGTTTAGTGTTAATTACACTATCTTCCGTGCTACTCCTGGAGTTCAAAAGAAGCAAACAAACACAGCGGCCACCTACATTGGAGAACTTCAAGAATTTGAACCATTGAATTAACTTCGCGTATTACCATGGATAGCAACTGCAGGTAATTCGTTTGCAAACCATCCCTAATGCTTTACACCAGTTAACCTTCAACTGAGGGTATCTAGATTAGAGTATTGACTGACACATGATCGAAAAACCCTGCAAAAGTTCTCTCATTGACTGGGTGATAAGCAGTTTTACCTGTGTGGTGTCATAGTCAAAAAAGGTCCTCTGAATAGAATTTCCTCTGGGGCCACGGATTCTCAGGGTTATGGTGTTTTCACTCTCAAGAGGTTCATGAGGTAGCCCTGCTCTTGCCTCACATATTGCCTACAAGATGAGAGTGCGTTTTAACTTTTACTGGTGATAATTTACATTTCTCTTGCATCAGGCATTATTCTATTGCTGTTTATCAAAATCAGCTCTCTGTTAAGGTGAAAGAACAACTTAAAAACTGCATTTATTGCATTTCTAGTAGTTGACAGAGTTTCCTCTAAAGCCTTGCACACAAGCATGAGCATCAGAGGAAGCATAACACTTGAACAGACATGAGCATGATATTATTAACAAGGTATTGGTAGCCAAAATGTCATTCATCGCAGAGTGGAAATGCATATGTTTGTCTAAAATCCCTACTATCTGAAAATCTGGAACAGCCAAGGGGGAGACATCCTTTCCTTGGATATTTTTTTACCTCAGCATTTCGGCGCTCTGCTTCCATTCCAATTCTCTCTTCTTGTATAAGACGCTCGCCCTAAATACAGTTAAAGACAACATGTTGCTAGACTATAATGCAATGCTGCTTACTGATATATATTAAATAAAGATCATGGTAACATAAAAAGTTAAGATTTCAATTTGACCAGCAGTTTCCACACAATGACAGGAAAAATTTCTGCTTTCTTATTGATTTTTAATGATGGCTCCTGAAGATCAAATTTATTGACCACAGACCACACTTTGTATGGGTTTCCTGGCATGATAACCCACACAGGATGTTGGGAGAACATGAGAGAAGCATCTGGGCAAGCGGTTTACAAGCTTTTCGAGTGGTGCTCTATTGCTTTTGTAATGTAAAATAATAAAAAATGACTTTATTTATACAGGGTAGCCTAGCTCTTTAACTCAAACTATGAGTTTACCGGCACAATAAACCATAGGTTTTTAACCAATCAGAATGCGTGTACCATCTCAGTTATTTTGTAATATGCAATTCAATTAAACTGAAAAGTGAACAGACCCATTTGTAAAAATACACATGCAAAAGGTTATTTTAGCTGTTATTCTTCTCATTATTTCTCTACTTTAAGGATTGATTCTAAGGACAATAACACAATACTTTGTTTCTGCAGTATATCAAGCAATGTTACACAGAGCAGTTATATTCAAAAAAAGGAAACTTGGAGGTCAACCCTATATTAACTAGCTCCGGTATGTAAAGGGTTCCAAAGTCCCAGCGGCACATCCTCATCCACAAAGTCCTAAAGTTACCCCCCCCCCGGTTATATTCAACAAAACACTCTCAAAAGTCCCCCTTCCCCAACATCGTGCATTAGGAGTTTGTATTTCAGACACGAGCTAATGCCTCACTTTGTGGGACATTTGCTCACATTATTTACATATCGGCGCTTTAGAATAGTAACGGTTAAATTTAGCCCAGCGGTAAGTTACATGCAAAAATCATATTTGTAGAAACTAAAAATACCTTACAGGAAAGTAAATGCCTGGCGTCGACATGAAACGTTAGGTTTCCGAGTTCGACAGTAGTCTGTGGTGTTGTAGAGGAGACTGATGTTGTCAGCCACAATCTGACGTGTACCTCACTTTTTATATGTCATTAGTAAGAACAACACGCATTTTCTTTAGGCAATGCTTTGTTGTTTCATACATATATTTTAAGTCACGAACATTTTTATAATTAGTTGTGTGACAAAAGTGTGTAGTGTCCAGTAAATACTTTTTTTCCTGACTCCTTTCTATATTTCTTAGAGCTCCCCTTACTCGAGCGAAATCAATGTGAGTCTATTGTGCTTAATTAGTGGTTTTCACTGTCACTGTAAACCAACAGAAACATCTGTTTTTGAGTTGAGATAATTTCCTATTTATGCGTGAATTCTTCCCTTGATGAACTCACAAAGAACTTGATGAAGTCAAAAAGCCCCCCAAAAAATCCCTGGAAAAAAAGTTAGCCTCTAAGAAATTGATTGTCGAGACTTACCTGTAAGTTAAAGTTTGATTGGGATTCTAACATGTCATCAGTCCGGAACGAAGGAGTGACATGAGATGCGCATGCGCAATACCGATCAGTCTTTAACTTGAGTGATACAGAGCTAAGGAACGAAGGAGAACGGGAAGGGTGGGCTGGGCATGTGACTCCTTTGTTCCGGAAAGATGACATTGTAGAATCCCAATCAAACTTCAACTTACAGGTAAGTCTCCTTTAATCAACAATTCTACCATGTCATCAGTCTTGCATCACTACGGAGTCACATGAAAGTTCAAAGACCTGTAGAGCGAATTCATAAACAATAGTCCAATTTATTGGGTCTGCGAAGCTTTACATGAATAAAACGTGTCATATTGTACAACACTCGCTCGTTACTGGTTGTAGAGTTCAACAAAACTGTTCCGAAAGTTGAGATCATCTGTGTCTAGGGGCTTAACATAATATCGTGCAAAAGTACGAGCGTTTGACCATACTGCAGTTCTCATGATCTCTGTTAAGGTTAGTCCTTTGGCTTTACAATGCGAAGTTGAAGCGGCTTTACTACTGTGCGGGGAGTATTTTTTAACATCTATACCCGACTGTTCCAGCACATCTCTGACCCATCTTGCTATGGTATCCTTGGTAACCGACTTAAATGGTTTAGCATAACTGATTAATAGCTGAGTGACTTCTTTTCTAAACGGCTTCGTCCTGGTTAGGTATTCCTTCAAATAATCCACGACGCAGATTCTCTTGTCATCCGGGTATGCTATTACCTTAATAGGAGCCAAATGTTTACCTGGCTTAGTTTGTTTAAGCTTTTCGTTAATGATAATTCGGAAGCCATCGTCTAGTTCCTGAATAGAACGTGTGTCCATGTAAAGTAGGGTTTGTCCTATTTGTCCAGCTGTTAGACATAATAACATGCTTAAATTCAACGTTAGGTCCTTCAGGGCTAAGGAACCCTTAATAGGAATAAATCTGTTTTAAGGTAGTTTAATACATTATTAACATCCTACATTTCCGTGTACTTAGGTAATGCCGGTTTTAACTCAAAAATGCCTTTCATACAACGGATAACGAGAGGGTGCTCACCGAATGGTATACCCTGGGATAAGATTGTAGCTGACAGTGCAGATCTAGCTACATTAACTGCGCTGTAGCCCAACCCCGACCAGTATAGTGAACTAAGAACTCGATCCCCATGGCAACTCCTGGGCAATAAATGTCGATGTTTCTGTGTTCACAGAAGCTCTGCCAACGCTTTAAGTATGTTTGGTATTGTTTTGTTGTACCCTCTGGCCACGAACCCATTAACACCTCCGTTGCCGAGGGTGACAATTGATATTGGTCTAATTTGTGCCTGATAAGTGGTAGATCATGAGATTTAGTTTGTGTCAGATCGGGTGAATTTCTGACGGACTGCTTGGCAGGGTTAGTAGGGTTCTGCCTGCTTTCAGGTACACTGCTGTCTGTTGCATCAGCTGAAGAGCATTGGCGTACCATGGCTGGGTTGACCAGTCCGGGAGCACGCAGATCCCCGATGCTTTCTCGTGAAGTATTTTGCTCAACATGGCGGGGATGACGCTAAATGGTGGTAAAGCATAGAAGTTTAATTCTGACCAGTCCAATTTGAAAGCATCTATGGCAAAAGCTTTAGGGTCAGGCCTGAACGAAACATATTTATCAAACTGGTAGTTGATGCCTGAAGCAAAAAGGTCTACATCCGGGTAAATCCCAGTTGGCGTAAAGCTCTATTTAGGGACCCCGCATCGAGTTTCCATTCAGATTAGACTCTTTTTGGTTCCTTCTTGACTCAAATCTGCGATCAAATTTTGCTTCCCAGGGATATGTGCAGCGCTTAGCCATAAATTTCGTAAAATGCACCATTCCCATGTTTCCTTAGTTAAAGCATTGAGTTACTCCGAATGAATGGTGCCCATATTGTTGAGTGCATTAACAGCAGTGGTGTTCTCACTGAGTATACGGATATGTGTCTTTCTGGTATGTTTGACAAAACACTGCAACCCCAGAAATATGGTTAACAGCTCAAGATAGTTAATGGATTGATCACTCTTGATTTTTCCATAGTCCTCCAGAGGGTACACCATTATATTCTGCCCCCCACCCCTTTTTGGAAGCATCGGTGGTGATAATGTGAGATGGTTTGTCATGTGCTATCACATTGTACGCCGCATTTATCGACCTCTGAGTCCACCACTGGAGTTCCGATATCGCATTTTCTGATAACTGCATGGTTTGTTCAAAATTACCTTTTGACTTGGTCAAATATAGGGTTTTATCCTTTTCGAGGCAACGATAATATAGGGCACCATGCATGATACCCGGTAAGCTGGATATAATTTTCCCAATAACTCTAGCTAAATCCCTAATAGTAGGGTGCTCAGAGTTCAGAAGCATCAGTCACAGTCATGCAGTAAATGAACTTTCTTATCCGGTGTTAACCGTATGGTCATGGTGACAGAGTCAATAAGGAACCCCAAAATTGTCAAGGTTTGTGTTGGTTTTGGGCACGATTTTTCAGGGTGTATAAAAAACCCCAATTTACTCAGTAGTACGATTGTATCTATAACATTTGAAACACACCCTTGAAGACTTTGGCCTTGAAGATAGATATCGTCAAGGTATGCTACTGACATGCTCCCTAATTTGTGTAGACATGAGAGTGGGGGCTTCAGCAACTTGGTGAAAATTCGTGGTGCGCATGAAAGCCCATTAGGGAGACATGTAAATTCATAAATTTGATTTTCCGACAAAAATCTTAAAAATGTCCTGTGCTCTACAGAAACAGGGACAGAGTATTAGCCATCCTTGAGATCAAGTGATGCCATGTAACAATGTCTGGTTATTAGTTTTGTAATAGTAAAAAAGGAGTCCATCTCAAAATTATGATAGGTAAGTGATTCGTTAAACCTTTTAAGGTTCAATATTAACCTATGCGTGCCGTCTTTTTTGGGCCGTAGGAAGATGCTAGACAATATTTGCCCCTTCTTATGTGACACTGTTACTATGAAGCCTCTCTGAAGCAGTTTAGAGATTTCTCTTTCAATAATTTCATGCTCAGCATCAGTAACTAGCATACAAGGCAGGGTATGCTGTTTTAGTTTCTCAAATAGGTCAATCTGTCTACCAATTACATGAGATAGCAGCATTCTATCATTACTGATTTCATTCCAAGCTGAAAGGCAGGTACCTATTTGCCCGGCCTGGAATGATTGGCACATCTCAGTAAAGTGTTCCACAAGAGTGGGTAAAAACTCATAGAATAGACTTACATTTGTTTTAAGTTGCAAAAGTGTTTCTCTTATTTTCTCTCCGCTGACTGCTGTTTTTTCCTTTTGTAAGGTTTGTTGTGGCCTTTCCACAAAAAATCTCTCCTCGCTTTAAAGACGTTGTAGTTCTTTGACCCAGTTGTATGGCCTTGGCCTTTATGCCCTTCCTGAGTGGTATAGATAGCCTTCCTAACTTTACTAGCTTCCTTGGCATCTCTGAGTTGTTTAGCTAGATTGTCTCCAAAGAGATATTCACTGTCGACTGGTATGTCTGCAGAACAGATGGTGTTTATTCCGATTTTAAGGCTGGTTTAATTTGTTCCCTCCTGAGCTGCGAGAGCTGCGTGTGTACATGACTTAACATGGCTAATCACTCAACTTGAGGCTCAAAAATCTTTCAATTACATTCCCCGGTGGGGTTGCTGAGTAGCAGGTTAGTTGTTTGTAAGTTTGCACAAATGACTTTGCTTATAGTCTGTTGCATATTTGACAGATTTAAATCAGCAGATCGTTTTTTTAGAATTAAGCTGTGTCCAGATTTCACTGTTTACCTTAGTTCCCTTTATTGCTGTGCAGTTTTCAGGGCATTTTGTACTTTACTGCAAAGAATTTAATTTTTGCAGCAGCTAAGGTTTTCCCCCAACGCTTTTGTGCTATTTGTGCCAGCTCTGTTTTGATTTTGTCGCCGGTGGCTTCGTCATCGTCCAGCTGGTTAGCGAGTTCTTGCAACAGAGTTTCACTAGCGGACGCTTCCCGCTCTTTTTGGCCGGTGGCTTTCGACTGCTTGGTGAGCGTGTGGACGTCCTTATCGACGTCCAAGTCATCCTCAGCGTGGAGGCTTAAATTATCATCAAGGTCGTTTTTGTCGTTTTGATGCGGGCCCTTCATTATCAGTCTCAGAGTCACTCATCTGATCTGGTTTTCGTCGCTTTGACGACGATGTTGCTTTACCAGATACCCCGGTGGGGTTGTTTTGTTTCATTTCGAGTAAGATTTCTGCAATTTGGCCCATATTTTCGTTCATGGACTGGAGCGCTTTAGCCAAGTCATTGTTTATGATATCGTCCTCACCGTGAGAATATCCACGGGAAGTTTCAGCAGCGACCTCGTGGGCGTCGCTGTAGCTGGTAGGTTCAATCATTGTCCTGTGAAAAAAGGCAACAAGGAAAAACGTAAACCTGCAAAAATTTAAGTAGGTCGTATGCCTTACGAATCTGTAGGGTATGAGAAACAGGGATGGCTCTGATTGAGTGAGAAAAATGATATTTTGGTTCACTCACGTCTACGTAAAGCACTGACATTGGCAAAGGCGCCTGCACTGATCGGTATTGCGCATGCGCATCTCATGTGACTCCGTAGTGACGTAAGACTGATGACATGGTAGAAGCCAAGATTTCTTTGAACGCGCTTTCTTATTCCTGATTGGCCGTGATTACCTCTCGACCCAGTTTCCTCGGAACCACATTCAAAATGGTGGACGGAATTTTACTCTGGTCGTGAAAGAACTGATGTCGCGCTATTTAGTCAGGACTGTTGTTTGGACAGCTGTGTTACATTTGGTAACCTGTTCTAGAGATAAATTATTCTCCTCTTCATTTTGTACACCGAATGTGTGAAATAGCTATCACCCGCCAGGATGAAAATTCTAATTTATACTTCGACAGGTGAGAGGTCTTGAAAAGATTTTCAACCGATTCAATGTCTATGAAATGTATCCTATTAGGAGAATTACGTACTCTCTAACATATGTTGAAAGAACTGATCACCAAGCAATGGGTTGGTGGACAAAACAATGACCTCAAGTCCACGGACAGAACCTCATTCGAGTACTCAAACAGGGACCAACCATTTGATTATTAATTTTGGTTTTCTTTTTCGTTAGTCACGACGTACAAACACCACGAAATTTGTGAGATTATTTTAAACATTCAAAATCCTTCCTATGAAATATAGTGCCAAGTCATTTTACCTCCCTCAATATCGGTCATGAAATGAGGCGGGAAATCGATAAAATTAATTGTTTCCCTCTTAAGTATAGTAGATTGACGAACGAGAAACAAAATGTATTAAGCAACTACCTGAATGCATAAAAAACGCCGAATCTGTTGACTCCTTTAAACGCTTATTGAAAACTTATCTTTTCAAAAATTAAGCCACCAGATTTTTTGATATCGCACGTTGTCAAACATATGTATAACACGTAATAATTCATTAGTTTAGATAGAGTAGCGAAAATTGCATGTATAGGATTTTTATTGAAATTTTGTTCATTTGTAATTGTAAAGCGCATAGAGTTCAATTTTAATACGCTATATAAGAACTTATTATTACATTAAATTAAATTAAATTAGATTAATTGAAAATGTTTTAATCGTACAGCATTTTCTTTAACTTTTGTGTTCTCTTTCTCTTGTTGTTTGGAAAATGCATTTACATCTTTGTCGCTCACCACATTATTACAAATCTTGCAGCCATTATTCCAAACAAGAAACAAAGCAAGTTCATTCAGCAAAGTTCGAGAAAGCGGGAATGGTGACATGGTTGCTCAATATCACCACTCGTGTTACATAGTTGTGTAGGATGGTCATATTGATTCTACAGAATTCGATGTTTTAGTTGCTGGTACAGCACTTCCCTCTGTAATTATAATAAATAACAGGGTACATGCATGTAGTGGCCTCAATTCCAGTCATTTCAGTAACTTTTTTTGGACAGCAGGAGATAATTACATGTTGATATTTTTAATGGCAGATTGAAGTGATAGTGCATGCTGCTGACAGAAATGACCAGCAGGGAAAGTTTTGGTGCAAATGACAACATACTGGATTTGTTTGAAGGAGTGGCTTCATGCAGGTAAGAATAAAAACTCTTTCGTGGGAGGAGGAGGAGGGGATAATGTAAACTGCCACATACACATGTTTAACCCTGGCTCTCAGTTATTGGCCCATCTACTTGTGAACAAGAAAATACATAAATCTGATTTAAACAAGCCCACTGATCCCCTGGATATTAAAGCCCTTCTTCAGCTTTTCTTGTTTAGATAAAAATAAAGTTGGAAGCACCACTGCTGTGAATAAGACATTGAATTTTTAATAATTAAGAGAAAAGATGAGCTTCAAGGAGAAAGTCTGAACTTCTTTTTTGTTATGTTCCAGTTTTGTTCATGTTGTCAGTTTTAAATTTAATTCTGATACAAATGTATTGAAATGAATTCAGTTTGCCACTGCAAAACTTTTTTTTTCATTTTTCTCATAATCTACTTCCCTTCTCTTCTTCCTCGTGTAAGTATCTAAATGGAAATTACACATTATTCACTATAATCCATAAAGTAGCCTCACTCAAATTCTGTTGGTCTAAATGCATCACATGACTGAGAGTGCCCCAACTAACACTGGGGAGTACTGGTGATCTTTCTCGTGTTCATAAATTTTCAAACTTAACATTTGATTTGAGAAGAGACTTGAAGATAATAGGGCATACTGACAATATTACAAGCCCACGCCTTTTTCTTGAACTTCACTCTTGAAAAACATTAATTTTTTGGTCCTCTATTCAGATGAATTCTATAGACAAACACCTGTGCACATTTTTGCACCAAATGTCTAGAAAAGCTAGTAAAAATTGGCAGTGCCTATACCCTACAACACATCAAGTTCCTACCTTAAGGAAAAGACCTGAATTGTTTATCTGCATGTCCATTATCCCCAAATGTCTTCTGGACATGGATGTGTCCTGCGGATGTGATATCGAGTTGATGGTGCTGAATATATGTTACATTTAATTCCTTACTAAGTTTGCCACAATTATTTTTGTACCTGCTGTAAAATATATATATATTTTAAATTTTTTAATTTACATTACTCACAATCCCCTATCACAGTTAATACTTAACTTATAATATATTATACTAGAGGGATAGTCATAGCAAAACACATCACAGACACAGTGAAATACTTCAATTCATAATGGTTCCTATCTTTTCCTAAATTCTTGATGCTTCTTATATCTTAAGGCAATAAGTCTTTCACTCTCTTTCTTGGCTACTACTTTCGGTACAAAAATGCAACTTTGGGATTAATCGACTTGTTTCTCCTGAACTCCCATATACACAGTTTACCAAGCATTGTCAGATAATTTAGTAGTTAATTTCTAAATAAAATGCCAATTAAAACTTCTTTTAGAGATAGGTTCAGATTTTCACAATGAGAATTACACCACCAATTGCAAAACCTGTTCCAAAAGGCTTATGCATACTGAGCAGTCATAAAACAGATGATACAAGTCTTCTTTGTAAATCGCACGGAAGGAACACATCTCTGACTAAATTAAATATTTTGGTATTTGTAAACAAGATGATTTGAATAATTTATACTGAGAAGACCAAGGCTTGGAAAATATCCCATTATTTTAAACGCAACTCAAGAGGTTATTATTGAAGGTTTAATCCATCTTATTAGGTGGCCCTCTGACAAGGTGCGCGAAAAAATTAAAATTGTGCACTTTTTTAGAGGCGAATTGTCCGGGAGAAAATGTTAATTGTGCGGGTAATTGAGCAGGACTGCGTAATCTTGCGTCGAACAAAATATTTCGTATCCCACTCCCTGTTAAAGTAAACATCGGGTTCTCCTCGTAAATCACACCTTTTCTTGTAATATCAATTTGAAATTCCTCCTGTAACGGCTAAATGACTTCTAGATCTTACTTTGAATTATTTTTATTTCATTGACCGAGCTTTAGGACCTATTTTGAAGCAATTCTTTGTTCGTCAAAGCGATCGAAAGAGCTAAACGAAAACAATCGAGGAGATCGCCTCATAATTTGAGTTCGCCAGTAAAAGTTACTGCCGATGGAAGCCGTGTTTTCTTATTCCACTACGATTTACGAAAGTCTTAATATCTGACAACCCATTCGTCCTGTAAATGCCAAGAATAAACATTGCTTTCTTTCACTTTGAATGAGAAAGCCACAACGCCAGCGGCCGGCCTTTTTCAACAACACCTCTGACTCGTTATTTGAAAAGCATAGGCACAAACCGCCAATGAAAAATAGAGTTAGAAGTAGACTAGTGCCCAGGAAAGCGCATGCTACGGTAAGAACGCCTTGTTGTTTGAATAACGCAATCGACGAGTTGTTTGATGAAAGCCTGGAAGCTAGAGTATTTTTGAAGGTGAATAGTCTGAAAATTGTCTAAAATATTCTAGAAATCTCGATACTCGACAGAAATACCCGTTTTGATTGAAATTTCAAGTAAAAATTTCTGTATCGTGCGGGACTTTGCGAAGTCCCGGGACTTTGCGAAGTCACAGATTGTGCGGGATTGTGCGGGATTGTGCGGGTTTCACTGAATTGTGCGGTTCCGCACCCGCGCACCCTGTCAGAAGGCCTGTAATAATTAGGGTTAGACAAAAATTGAAGTCCTCTAGTGATTGATAATGAAAATCCCAGTCAATAGATTCAAACAGCCTTTTCAAAATCTGTAAACAGTAGAATACCAGACATCTGAAACAATTCAGCATGATCGATAATGTCAAGAATTGAGTGAGCCACCTCTCCAATAAATCTACCCTGGATAAAATTCGACTGATTATAGTGAATTAGTCGAGGAAGAAATTATTTGATTCTCATGGTAATGACCATAGAAGCAAGGTTAGAGTTAGCATTGACTATTGAAATAATTTAGATATATCAACAAAGTTGAAATGGTAAATTGGCCACCGTCATGATTACAAAAGCTGACGTTTCGAGCGTTAGCCCTTCGTCGGAGCGAATAGAGGAATTGTGGGTTGTGTGTGCTTTTAGAGGCAGAGAATGGAGCTACGTAATTACTCGCATAATTACTTGTTATATTCGTCTTCTCATCCATCTCACGTTAAGAATTCCATTCCTTTTTCTCAGTTTCTAAGACTTCGTCGTTTATGTAGTAATGACTCTGATTTTCACCACAAATCAGAGTCAATGTGCCAGTTCTTCGATAAACGTGGTTACCCTGTTTCCGTCGTTCAAGCGGGTTACCACCGCGCTCAACTTATTGATCGACATTCAGCACTACAAACGTCGCATAAGGAAGATTCCGACCGCATTCCATTCACTCTCACGTTTCACCCTCGCAACCACTCAGTTAAATCCATCATTCTTAAAAACTTTAAATTACTTCAAAACGATCCAGAGACAAGCACTATCTTTTCGCAGCCTCCGCTCATTTCATCCAAACGCGACAAAAACTTAGGCAATTTTTTGGTCAGAAGTTCTTTTCATACTAATGAGCAACCAGGTACTTTTAAATGCGCTCGTGCACGATGCAAAACGTGTCCTTTCATTCACAACACTGATAAAATATCGGGACCTAAACGATCCATTAAGATCACCGATCACTTCACGTGCACCTCCGTTAATGTAATCTATTGCATAACTTGCACTTATTGCAAAAAGATATACATCGGCGAAACAGGCAGAAGACTAGGTGACCGATTCCGAGAACACCTTCGAGACGTGGAAAGGAATGACAAGGACACATCGAAACCAGTCGCTAGACATTTTAATTTACCTAATCATTCTAAGCAACATATGGCAATCTGCGGTCTTTCCTTGCACTTAGGTGGCACGGAAAGCCGTAAAAATCTTCAACAAAAGCTCATCTTTCAAACCGGCAGTCTAAATCCCACAGGGATCAATGAACGCTTTTCATTCCACTAATTTATTCATGTTTTTCTCGTTGCCATGCACCCACCAATAACGTAGCTCCATTCTCTGCCTTTAAAAGCACACACAACCGACAATTCCTCTATTCGCTCCGACGAAGGGCTAACACTCGAAACGTCAGCTTTTGTAATCATTACGGTGGCCAATTTACCATTTCAACTTTGTTCATATATCCAAATTATTTCGTTACTCCCACCGACGCAGCCCCAAACAGTTTCGTTCGAAACTATCAGCCTTTATTCATTGACTAATGAAGTCAGCCTCAAGTTTCCAAATACATTTGATCTTTACCTGTTTTATCAGCTAATGTGATAATTGCCAGCTCTTGTGAGTTTAATATTTCTCGTGAGTCAAAAGAAGAATTACCTGTAAAAGCCGTGTATAATGCGCACTTTTTTCTACAAAAATAACCATCAAAATCGCGTTGTGTATTATACACGAATTCCATTGTTCGTCACGCACATCCAAATTTGCATATGTTAAAAACACAACAAAAAAGTAACACATTTCAAGCTTTGATGTAAAGGCGAAGCATAATTTAAAGCTTTGATATAAAGGCGAAGCATAATATAATTTCTACCGAAATTGTAATTCAGAGGACTCTATTAAACTGGACACCTTAAATAGACTATTTTAAGCTTTTTTTTAAAGGACTGGGACTCGAACTATGATGATCTTTTAGACAAGGCAGGTGTGTGTGGTTTAGCCAACAGGAGGATACAAAATATGATGATTTGTATATTCAACTGTCTCCATCTTGATCTTGATAAATATCCGTGCTATCTGAAACAACTGATCAAGCTAAGATCCACTGCTTACTCCCTAAGGGCATAGTAAATGCTAACGGGCACCAATATTTTATCACTTCCTAAGCCGTTTACAACCACATAGGGTCTAAATTCTTTTAGCTATTCATCTGTTAAGTACTGGAACTCCCTCCCTGACCACTTTAGAAAGACTGTAGATTATAATGAATTTAAGCGCAAACTATTAGTTCACGGTTTCTGTTAATATTACATTAATATTACATTATATTATTATATTAATGGTTATTATATTATTATATTATTATATTATTATATTATGAATTATTTTTTATCTTTTTAGCCTTGTTCTTGCTGTAACTTTTAAAATTAGTACTTAGGATCGGAGATACTAGCTTGTAAGCTACACTGAAATCCGAGGATAAATAAAGCTTATGTATGTATGCATGTATGTATGGATGTATCAGATTTCAGAGTGAATATGCAAATTTGGCCGCTTCTGAAGAGATCTCATGTTACATGGAATTTTTCGATGAGAAGCAAGAAGAAAGCGAGCGAGAAATATTTCAGGACAAAAGCTTTATTTAAAGCAGATCTTGATTTGCTGTTATAGGCGAAAACACGCAAATTTCTGATATGTACTAAGGGCACGCAGTGGAATTCATCGTGGTTATATTGTTTACTTGATTTTACGGCCAGAAAATTTGAAAATTCTAAAGATACGATGGTATGACACAAAATCATATTGTTGCTCACTCATAATATTTACCGGGCCATGGAATCGTCAAATTAGCTAGGCCTCGCTTGAAGTTCTTAAGTTTGATTTCAATAATGTCATACATAACTAAGTAGAAAATTAAAGATATTGATATTCACGATATAGTAAGTTTCTCATTGTTGTTGTCTTAATAAATAATTGTACGAATATTTAACTTGTCTTTTTTGTCGTGAAAAACTTTTTTTTTCTGATAAATTAGGTTAAAAACAAGGGTGCGCATTATACATGGGCGCGCAATATACAGGGGTAAATACGGTGAAAGCATATCTGTCATGAGCTCACCCACAGAGCTCCAAAAAGTTTTGTAAAATCTGGCAGGTTACCGTCATTACCAGGAGTCTTTCCATTTCCAAAAGTATCCAGTGTTTTGGCACATTCTTCAATTATAGTTATTTGTCCTTTACAACCTAGTTTTTCTTCCTATGACAACTCTTGAATGTTGACTTGACCACATATCATGGAATAAATATGAATATTTTTTCTCTTTTTCAGTACGTTTGTCACCACCTGGAAAATATTTATGATGTTGATTGTAACAGGAAATCTGTTACAAGAGTAACAACGTGGTGTAAGCCAAAAACACACTCTTTTAGCAATGATGAACAAGCAGATTCCATGTTTCCGTACATCTGTTCTGTAGTAGGTCACAGGTAACGTCAAAATGTGATAAGAACAAAGTCTTTCCACATTTGAACGTCTTCTGTGATCTACAACTGCAACTTGAAATCTATTTATTTTATACGGTTATAAAGCAAATAATGTAAATGGTGACGTCATCTATGCGTCTCTCCTCTAATAGATCATAAGTAAGAACCAATCAGACTGCACGAGTTATTCAGCTTATCATATAAAGTGCATGTATTTTCTTTGCCTTACAATGTGTTTACTTCCGGTTTGGATCACGACGATTCTACTGCATGGCACTTATGTTGTTGACATGATTTACAGTAGTCAACTTATACCCACATTTCGTTGCAAGTGGTGAATGGTGGAGGCTATCCAAACTTCCTTGAAAGAAAATGAGGTTAATAATCAAAATATCATCCATGAATTATAAGAAAGGTCAATCAATGATTATGGAAAATACACCAACACGCAGTTTTTTTTTTTTTATATTAGGATTGTGGCAGACTTGAGACTTGGTGTTTACTACCAGAAATGCCACGACCACGACTGTAGAGGGATTGACTATCGTTCCCCTGGTATGTTCTGGCTGCCGAAAACACATAATTTTTTAGGATTTGTCGGGGAGCAGACTTAAAATCGAGAGTGCGGAAGAGCGATTCAGGGACAGTTCTCGCACAGATTCCAATTGAAATGCAAAGTATGGCAGGGTTTTTTCCAGGAACTGGAGAAGTAACCAGTTTCTTTCTACCTACCTATCTAATCTCTATTTATCTAATTTATCTAATCTATCTAATCTATCTATCTATCTATCTATATTCAGATCTTTACCAGCATTATTTAAGCTTTTTACAATCCTTCAACAAGATAGTCAAGAGAAGCTTACTCTTAAAATTAAAAGAAAGGTGTGGATTCTTGCGAAACATATTCAAGACTTTGCAAAAGTATGAAAATAATGATGGAGCCTTAAAAAATAAACGGGGAGAAGTCTGGAGTATATTCCTAGCGGCGGGAAGTGCTTAACTAAATTTCAGATTCATCCATTAATTACTCAAACATTGGGAAAGCTTTATCGGTTGCGTTATTTGAGGAAGCATTGAAGGGGTGAAAGTCTCTTTATCATAGAAACTAGTCATAGCCTACTGTCGTATGTTCAAAAAAAGGAATTTGCAAACCCTGTATCGTTTGGTTACTTTCAGAAAAGTCACAGGAAATCAATCCGTTGTCAAGTTGTGAGGTAATTGAATAATCACTCTCCTGTGTAAAAGATTTGAATACGATTCATGAAGTGTAGTTTATTAATCTCATCATGAGCTCTTTTGTTACTTCATTTAAAATCTTTCAAAACCGTGTATTTTCATTTTTCAGTTTGACGAGTTTTGAACTAATGATTTTGATGATCCAGAGCTTTGTAAGTTGTTATCTGAATGCGAGCAGAGGCTAAGTGATTCTAGGAATGATGAAATGGAAGAGATGCGTAATACAAACGAGAACAACTTGAACGAAGATGGTTTCCCAAGAAATAAATAAGATGTAACGCAATTTGACAATAGTGGTTGTGTTACGCAACCTAAAGTTGGTGATTGTGACTTCGGTAATGACTTGGACGATGCATTACTGCTTGAGCTTCAGGTTCCACACCACAGTTGGGATAGCAAGGGTGCAGTTTCACATACAAGAAGCCTTAGGGATCACAACAAGCATTCGTGACAATCTTGTCAAGATAATGAGAATTATACAAACGAAATGTGGAAGTTATCAGACGAGGGAAGCAACAAAACCAAATTAAATAAAACGGCTGGAATGGACCTCTCACCAAATTATGCCGGATTTGTCAGGTTGAAACACAAGCCCGGATGAGTGAAAAATATATGTGTGGCGGAGTATTAACTGAGAATTATTGCGAAAAATTTTTATCAATAGAGGAAGTTTCTGAGTGGTTAGATGAAGAACCTCTTGGTGATTTAGAGTTGTTCATGGCTGCGGAGGAGGCCGAAAGTACTGCTTCACTCAAATGTATTCTACTAGTTTAGCACACTACTTATTTTATGTGATAACTCTTTTCAGTACCAGGAAAAGCTTTGAAGATAGTGTAAGTATTTGCTAAGTTCAATTCGATGTTGTCCTGTAGAGCCCTGATTTCAAAGGCGGTTTCGAGAAGTGTTTTCTAACTACATAAATAAGTGATAAGCGATGTAGCGCTGAGATATCTCAGTTCTCAAATATGTGATAAACTGGTTTTAACGGAAAAGAAAAGTTTGAAAAAGAGAGTCTTTCAAAAGAAGCTGTAAGGGCCTAAATAAAAAAGACTTTAAAGAAGTTTTAATGAGAGAAAGTTTTTAATGAGCTAACCGCCTCCCGGTTAGCTCATTAACCGCCTCCCGGTTAGCTCAATTGGTTAGAGCGCTAGACTGGTGTGCGAGAGGTCGAGGTCGATGGTTCGAGCCCCGGCCGGACCAACACTCAAGGTCTTGAAATAACTGAGAAGAATGCGCTACCTTTCTATATAATATCAAGAAATCTCAGATAAGGACGAATAAACAGTAGTTCCCGTCTCCTGGATCTAGTAATTAGTTAATTTGGTTCGGCAGGGGATGTTAAAGAACCCCCTCACGAGATTACTGTGATGTGGTCTGGCCTGTTTACTGGGAATTGGGGGGAGGGGGCATCTTCAAATAAGTTTCCTTCGATTGATTGTTTGTTTGTTTGTTTGTAAACTGCTGATGCAGTCCGGCCAAAGTCCCCCGTAAAGTGTTGTAATGCGCATTTAATCATATCCACATGTTAATTTGCGCAATATAAATATTAAATTATTACTATTAATATTATTATTATTCCTATTATTATTAAAATCACTCGCCTTCCTCTCTTCTCATCGTCTCCAGTTATTTTATTGTGTTTTGGAGCCAGGAAAAACGCTTTTCATTGCTGTTATGACATAACTAGTTGTCGCCGATCAAATGCGGGCCCTATAATAAAGCATCCGCTTGGAAACTGAACTGACCAATCAGAAGATGCGTACTGTGTTCATTTATGTTAGAAAGCATCTTATAAAAAAGATGGCCGGTTTAAGGTGTTCAATTAGTAAAGGAAAACGTGTTATTAAACTGTGCGACAGTAGCAGAGGAGTATAAAAACGAGGGAGGATTGGGTGGGTGTCGCTAATCTTACCTTCTATCCCTCACCACCCCCCCCCCCTCCTTCCGCAAAGAAAAATAAAAATGACTATGATATCCGGCAGTTGGGTCGGGCATCAGTACATACTTTGGCCCACAAGAGGCGATGTTGAAGCTTTGAATTGATCGAGGCATAACATCTGTTCTCCGAGTGTGATTTCAAAGACTTTCAAGTGGAAATCATTTTATGTTATTGTAGTTCTTAGCAATAAGATGCAAACTGTTTTTTCATTTTCTCTTTCATGATCACTGTGCCGCATCTTGCCTAATAGTGGTAAGCCAACGAGGTGGAGTGTAAATTGGTCGCAAATCATACATGTGACTTCAAAATCTTTGTTGAATATGTTTGGATTAAGGCAAGAAAACTGGGTCTAGTTCATAAACTCGGCTAACTTCTCGAGTGTAATTTAGAATAAAAGACATAAAATCTATCTCCATGGCGACAGCATACCTCAAAATGATCAATTCAATTTCCAAGTTTGCTGGTTTTACTCTATTGTGTCTATTGATATATGTTTTCTAAATTACTGTAAAACCCGTTAAGAAGCCTCCTTTGGATAAAATGTTATTGTTTGTTTTTTCCTTGTCAAACAGTAATACTTAATAAATATTTAATAAATATTTCATTGTATCTGATTTATCACTTTCACGGGTTTATTACGAATCAACTTAACGACCTGCTCCCACTTGGCTTGTTAGCTCAATTGGTAAGAGCGCTGCACTAGTATCGCAGAGGTCAGTGGTTCGAATCCCGTACAGGCCTGATTTTTTTCGGGTCTGATTTTCGCTATTGCTTAAATAGCGCTATCTACTGCGAGGATCGTGCATCATACGTATCTAATACCGCAGTTCAAAATATATGAACTTCAAATATTCCATTGTATCCACACAGTAATAAGCTGGTGACTCATGCCATTTAAAATTGACAAATTTTACATGGCGTGAGTCATTTTACATTCGCTCCGACGACGGACTAACGCTCGAAACGTCAGCTTTTGTAATCGTTACGGTGGACAATTTACCATTTCAACTCTGTTGAAATATCCAAATTATTAAAATTGACAAAACCTTTTATATCTATAGAAATGTAAAACTAGCTGAAGGCACAGTTCCTGACGTTATAGCACATATGTTTGAGGATGTCGTCCATTGCGACTTGAAATGAATGGAAAACTCACTAATTAGAATGTATTTTTATGATAATGATCTTGAAAAGCCGTATGCAGCCTGCTTTATGCGTATGACTTCATTGCTGTTTGAAAGGCACTCGATCTGAATCGAAGTGAGGGAGCAGCGAAAATATTTTTCAGGTATTTATTCCTTTTTGATATTTAAAATGTACGAAGAAAGATAAGATTAAATGACAGTGAATTATGACATCCAAAGAACCGAGTGAAGGATAATGATTTCAATTCCACAGGGAAAAAAAAAACATTTTTTGCGTCCATGGAATTTAAACATGGCAATTATTTATTACTACCTCTCCATTTTTCTCGTTGTAAGGGCTGATAGAGAAATTCGTAGTTACTCAGGCCTGTCATCAAAAACTTCGCCCAATCCTCAGAAAAGGAATCGAAGTTCAGAAATTTTAAAACTGATTAAGGCTGTTTCCCATACTACGTTTTTAGTGGTTATTTAGAATTTGTTCGCAGGGATAATAACAACATTATGTCCACATTTTTTATACAGTGAATTGTTTACCGCGACACGTTCTTTCTGGCGCTCGAATAAAGTAGAAATACCGTAGAAGATTAAAACAACTTTGAAGATTACATCACTGGAGAAAATGTAATCGCAAGGTAGGGGAGAAATTACTCTTTTCAAGAATTTCTTTACCAACCTTCTTTTGCAGTTTAGGGACAATTTCATAATATTGTGACAACATAAATCGTTTTTATTCAGTCGTCAAATGTACTAAAATATGGTTCAGAGAAGTCCTCGTTAAAGCTTCAGTTCTGCACAGCAGTGTCTTCAAAAATTTATATAATACATGACGATTATGATATGGCTACATTTTATCATTTTTAACTTCTTTGTGAGGAAGACAGACGCGGCATCTGAGACCTGTCGTGTATTACGAGATTCCACAAACATACAGTGCGCTTCACCTGGATAATAAATGCATTATCCACTACTTTACTTTATTATCCAAATGTTCTTCGTGAGTACAAATAACACGCGAGACAAGTAAAAATATCACGCGATATTTGTACTCCAGAAATACACACGAGATTCGCTCGCACTGAAATGACAACAAATATCCAACAAATCTACTATCCAACAATTTACTATCCAACAAATTTGACAATTTGTTGGATAGTAAATCTCTTATCAAACATTTGTTGTGTAGTATCGCGGAGTATTTTTACTCGTTGTTTGTATCCAAACTCGCCCTACAGGCTCGTGAAAATACGGCACAACTCGTTAAGATACTCAGCGATACCACACAACAAAACGTCTAATAAGATGTATTTATTTTCTAACTACACCTAGAAGAGTACAAATAACGCCAAAGACGAGTACAAATATCACGCGGTATTTGTACTCGTCTATTGTAGAGTACCGGTCAAACAGGTTTCCTCGCATCGCGCAAGCGAAGAATTGGATTGTAGTTACGAAAAAGAAACAAATGGCGGACAATTTGAATCATATTTCCGACGACGAAGAGTCAGAATGGCTGGTAAATATAGATCCAAGTTCATTAGATGAATCGAACGAAGAAAAACAGCTTGACGACCAGAAAATTTCTTCATTTAATGAAGAAAATAGAAACAGCAACACAACAACGCGCCAATTCCGTTCCGCTTCGCATACTTCTGTCACGCACTCCCCGTAAATAAATATCCGCGAAACTCGCCCGCGCTGAAATAAAATCTCGGCTTGTTGGATAACAAATAACCTATTAGACGTTTTGTTGTGTAGTATCGCTGAGTATTTTTACTCGTTATCATTATTTTGACTCGCCCTACGCGCTCGTCAAGATACGGTACAACTCGTAAAAATACTCAGCGATACTACACAACAAAACGTCTAATAAGATATATTTATTATCCAAATGTGCTTCATAGAGTACAAACAATGCGCGAGACGAGTACAAAGATCACGCGATATTTGTACTCCAGAAATATCCGCGAAACTCGCCCGCAATGAAAAAAAAATTTGGCGTGTTGGATAATAAATCTCTTGCCCTACGGGCTCGTCAAAATACGGCACAATTCGTAAAGACACTCAGCAATACCACACAACAAAACTTTTGATAAGATATATTTATTTGACTATGTTCTGAAACTCTACTCGATCTTCAAACTTCCCCTCAGGCCATCCGCAGAAAACAGGAAGATGTTGTCCAAAAGGACCTTCTGGGCTTTCATTATTGCTTTCTGTAAGCACTGTTCTCTTTATCTAATGGAGTATCAAGTTAAGAGACTAAAAGTGTTATTTAAACCTATTTAATAGGATTGGAATTAGTTACGTTTAGACACTCGGTTTTTATTCTCATGAAAATAGCCCGCATGTCAATTCCTTAAATATCCAGGCGTGCATTAAATAACTCGCGAGAAAGTAAGTGATATGCGCACGGGAGACACACTGTGGATAACCCCGGCTGGAGAGCATTAAGAAAATAGAGTTACTGCTCCTTGGGAAACTACGAGAAAACACAGCACTCAAGTTGATTTCTGCTTTTCTCTCGAGTCTGATTGGTTTTATTAGCAGCAGATCACGACCATGTTTGTCTCGTAATTTATGCGGCGCCTGAAGTCAACAACAAAAAAATGCATTAGCGGTTTAACTGTTTCAATTTTTGCCTACATTATACTGAAAAACGATCATTTCCAAAATTGTACAAAAAAGAAAAAGGGCCCATTCACTGCGCTCAGAATCTTTAACTTTTCACTTTTGTTGTTTGGCATCAAACGCGCGCTCGCGTAGTCATGTCATTTACATTTTATACGAGAACAGTCTGTCCAAAAGGCGCTTAATTAAAAATTTCATTCATCAAATTTTGATAGCAACCTGAAACAATAAAAGAAAAAAAGTGTTTATCTTACGAATTGAATTATCGTAACAAAAATAGACAAGAACCTCGGATGCCGGCTACGATGTCTTCTCGCTTTTAATTTTTTTACTTTTTTATTTTTTTTTTTTTGCACTAAGAAAGAATCTGCAACATGTTTTGGGTGCTTAATTTCAAAATCAGATGGTTAAAGACATCTAGATTTATCTGAATATTAACCAGTTAGATTTCAGTGAGTAATCCGTCTGAGTTACGTTGGCCAATTTCGCAATCGTTTAATGTAATGGTCTCCGAATGGCTGGTGATCATTTCCTTTATTCTCGTGACCTCCATGTTTGATTCAGGGTGACAGTGTAGGGGGGAAATTAGGGTTCATCAAAACGTCATATTGAGCGTTCCCTGAAACGACTTTGAAAAGAGCTTCTACTCGAGATGCTATCTTTTCATAGCCTTGGCAACATTGACATATTTCACGATCTCAGTTAGGAATCTTACTGACTGTCCTATCTTTTTCTCTTGATTTCATAAGCAGCTGGGCTAATGGCAGAAGTATGCCTTCACAGAGTTGTGCCACAGTTTCCCTTGAGACAACTTTTGCAAGCTCCAAAAGGGCATTATGTGGAGCTGAATTTCACCTTGAAGATTTCCGATAGAAAGCCCTGCAGTGCTGATATGTACCTTGAGTTTCGTGATGGATACAACGTGTCGGCCAATCTCCTTGGCAGATTTTGTGGAAGAAACATTTCTGGTATCGTGCGATCTAGTGGACATCAAAGTAATCCTAAGAAATTCTTTACAATTTTAAGTTTTCATATTCACAACATTCTTGTAGTTTTCAGAGTGACTTTCACTCATAAAAAGACCAGTCCTTGCTTATCCTGTGTGTCAAATTGACATGCTCTTTTTAATGTGTAAAGAACCTTAGAGACTACGCTTATCATGAAACTATCTCTAAAGCTCTCCCTCCCATTGGCGATGTTCAAACAATTTCTTGCAATCAAAATACAACAGTACTACAGTTTACATCGCTA
Organism: Stylophora pistillata; assembly: GCF_964205215.1. Taxonomy (NCBI): domain Eukaryota; kingdom Metazoa; phylum Cnidaria; class Anthozoa; order Scleractinia; family Pocilloporidae; genus Stylophora; species Stylophora pistillata. Next base: position 25,007,387 of record NC_142523.1, read on the forward strand.
ACTCTATGTACTCATTAATCAGTTTTCAGCTCCCATTGACTGCTAGCCATAACCTCCAGTTCCTGACTAGATCCTCACAAATTGGTCCACTGCAAGTTCCAACAGTCCACAACAGTCCACTCCAGTCCACTCCACTGCTTCCCAGCTAACACATAACAAGTCAAGGCTGACTCCTTCCAGATTGATTCTGAAGGAGAAAATACAAAGATGTGGGGAATTGGACTGTTTGGGAAGATGAGACCACAAATCGAGTTTCTCTTCACTTCTTTCCAATGTCTGCTACATCTTGTTACATGCATTTACTCTGATGATCATCTGGGAATGAGTCAGTAAGAAGACACTGATGGAAGACAAACACAACAGGTCAGAGAATTCCTTGTGGGTTGGACGAGAGGGACTATAATATAAAGCACTGGTTGAACCTCATTTTAAATTTCAGACAGAAGTCTGGGGACTTCTCACTCGGCTTAATTTACTGTAGTTAGCTAAGTTAGTTGGGTCCCCTGGGGTTGGCTGGGCCTCCCTTTTTTCTTCCCTTAATTTTAATAGGGTTCCTTTTCAGGTACTTTCGGCTTAGGTTAGGTTTCGGCTTAACATTCTTCTTTATACAATTTCGGCCTTGATTCTACATCACGACTGGATGAACTGTGCACATATCCTCCAGGACTACAATGGCTCTTCAACCATGGACATCAACATCCATTCTTCCGCGCTGGAGCTCCCTGCTTAGTAGCGCCTCAAATACCAATTTTATAATGTTTCACCCGATAGCAGCAATTCCATAGACTGCAATCTAGTGAAGCATTTTCAACCAAACTATATTGTAAAAATTATTGCGGCAACCCATTTTGGGGTTGCGGTACCTTCACCGTGTTTTTACGAAGAACAACTACAACAACGACTTCATCCGACGAAACACTCACCGACCCACTACCACTACCGAAACAAACGACACCGCAACCCCTACGACTACAGCAACCATACCGTACATAAAAGGTATGTCTGAAAACATCTCGCGCATCTTACTACCCTTCAATATCCGCGTCGCCCACAGACCCATCACCACACTACGTCAGTTACTAACCAACGTTAAAGACAAAGACGAACCGAGGAACAGACAGGGAACGATTTATAAGATCAATTGTTCCGACTGCCAAGCCTCCTACATCGGTGAGACTGGCAGAAACCTCACAACAAGACTGACTGAACACAGACGGGCGACGAGGAAAGGTGATGTCAGCAATCACATTGCTGAACACCATCGACTTACCAACCACAACATTGACTGGGACTCTGCGCAATGCCTAACCTACAGCACTGACTACTTTCAACGACTGACTCTGGAAAGCTGGTTTACTAACTTAGAACAGACTCCCCTAAACAGATGTCAACAACTACCCGCCCCATACAAACGACTCATTCACGAGATAAACATCACAAACGACCGAAAAAGAACAACCTAGCTTTACCGACAGACCGAAACAGACCAATCACGAACGACTTAGTCACTTGAGTCTTACAGCCAATAACATCACGGCAAAACCAACCGATCATTTCACACGAACTGGAATAAGAACATTCTACTGACAACAATCACTCACTTGACTCTGATGATGACTTCCGCACAGGTTGTCGAAACGTCATTCACTGCCACCGACAACAGTCCTTCTCAGGACTACACTCACCCGGACGATCAGACTACACCTTCACATGTTACCCCCGGGTTCAAACCATTTACTGCAGTCTATAACCCATCATGTTCCTAATCAGTATGTTCTCAAACATTTTTTCAAACAGTGAAAAAGGTGAGTATCAATAATACTTCTTATATCAGTCTATAACCCATCATGTTCCTAATCAGTATGTTGTCAAACATTTTTTAAACAGCAAAAAAGGTGAGTATCAAGAGTACTTCTTATATCAGTCTTAATAACCCATCATGTTCCTAATCAGTATGTTCTCAAACATTTTTTTAAACAGCAAAAAAGGTGAGTATCAATAATACTTCTTATATCAGTCTATAACCCATCATGTTCCTAATCAGTATGTTCTCAAACATTTTTTTAAACAGCAAATAAGGCGAGTATCAATAAATATATCTTATTAACCAAGTGCGAGGGCCGTACTGGGAGAATATCAGCCTGAGATCTTGACAGTACGGACCGAGTGCAGCGAGGTCCGTACAAAAAAGTTCGAGGGCCGATATTCTTCCAGTACAGTCCTGAGCAAGCTTGGTTAATAGGAGATTTATTATAAGACTGAAGTTCAAAGGGACACATGTGCGGTATCATTCGGGACCATTCGGGACAGTGCCCGGTCCAATACTTAGAGAATATTGACCGGCAATAGAGCATTTTGATTGGTTGATTTTAGTTATTGGCCCTCTGACTACCCGAGTCGTGTAATAATACTTCTTATATCAGTCTATAACCCATCATGTTCCTAATCAGTATGTTGTCAAACATTCTTTTAAACAGCAAAAAAGGTGAGTATCAAGAGTACTTCTTATATCAGTCTTAATAACCCATCATGTTCCTAATCAGTATGTTCTCAAACATTTTTTTAAACAGCAAAAAAGGTGAGTATCAATAATACTTCTTATATCAGTCTATAACCCATCATGTTCCTAATCAGTATGTTCTCAAACATTTTTTTAAACAGCAAATAAGGTGAGTATCAATAAATATATCTTATTAACCAAGTGCGAGGGCCGTACTGGGAGAATATCAGCCTGAGATCTTGACAGTACGGACCGAGTGCAGTGAGGTCTGTACAAAAAAGCTCAAGGGCCGATATTCTTCCAGTACAGTCCTGAGCAGGCTTGGTTAATAGGAGATTTATTATAAGACTGAAGTTCAAAGGGCCACAAGTGCGGTATCATTCGTGACCATTCGGGACAGTGCCCGGTCCAATACTTAGAGAATATTGACCGGCAATAGAGCATTTTGAGTGGTTGATTTTAGTTATTGGCCCTCTGACTGCCCGAGTCGTGTAATAATACTTCTTATATCAGTGTGTAACCCATCATGTTCCTAATCGGTATGTTGTCAAACATTTTTTTAAACAGCAAAAAAGGTGAGTATCAATAATACTTCTTATACCAGTCTATAACCCATCATGTTCCTAATCAGAATGTTCTCAAACATTTTTTTAAACAGCAAATAAGGTGAGTATCAATAATACTTCTTATATCAGTCTATAACCCATCATGTTCCTAGTCAGTATGTTCTCAAACATTTTTTTTTAAACAGCAAAAAAGGTGAGTATCAATAATACTTCTTATATCAGTCTATAACCCATCATGTTCCTCATCAGTATGTTCTCAAACATTTTTTTAACAGCAAAAAAGGTGAGTATCAATAATACCTCTTATATATTCTATAACTCATCATATTACTAACCAGTATGTTCTCAAAAATTTTTTTAACAGTAAAAAAGGTGAGTGCTAGTTATGCCTCTTATTTCTGTCTATTTCTCATCAAAACAAGGTTAGTCATGGTAACATTTTTATATTGGGAGCTTGAAGTCTTATTTCCAGGGCTAACAACTAGATTAATAACGGGAAAAGGAATTCAGACTACAGACAAACAAAAAAATTCTTATTATTTTTCCAGCTCAGACACTCATTCTCAGCCTTTTCAAAAGGTAAGTAAGCTTAACTGTCACAAATACAGTATGTGGAACAGCCTGAAGGCTTTAATTAGTTTCCAGGAAATCTGATCATTTGAGAGCACCAAAATAAACCAGAAGGAATTCATAGATCCTATCCAGGTCAGCATTGAACCCTTTAATTACCTCAAGGAAATTATGAACATATAACTCTCCCAAATAATATCACTACAATATCCAGCAAACAGGTAATGAGAGCACCCAAACTTGTCAGATAGAAGTTGTTAGGCAAAGGAACTTAAAAAAAAACTTATAACACTCTTGAAATATATAGAGACTGCATGAATCCCAAAATGGCATATAATTCTTGTTCTGGTTATACCCATTTGACAGCCTATCAGACCAGTGATGAGCAAACAGTCCTTAGCAGCTAGAAAGCCCCATGCTGGAAACAAAAACTTAAAGGTTGGTCCTTTCTCTTTGAGTTTTTAGGATGTAAGTTACACTTCAAGAATAAGGAAGAGACAATCACTATTCATGAGACAAAAATTAATAATTTCAGAGAAAGTATCCAGCAATCATACAGGTTCATTGCTCTGGACTAACTTTCAAATCTAACTCTTGTAACATCCTTTAACAAAAATCTACATCTTCAAACAAAACAAATCATGTATTCCTTACACTGCTGCTATGTTATTTTTAACATCTACAAATGTAACTACTGGTGGCTAACAAGAAGATAAGGCATTTTTATAAAGGACGCTAACAAACAAAGGCTGTGTAATTGCAGTAGTAAAACATTTTAGGGTAAAACATTGTTAAGCAACCTTCAAACCCCGAAGGTTTAATCACCACAGCACAGGTTTGGGGAACATGGTCCCCATTTTTCCCCATGCGGGGTTTTTTGGGTTTACATGTCTGGCCATGGTACAATCACCTCTTACACCTTAAAATTAGTGTGCATATTTTCCATACTTTTTTCTTGAAGTTTCCAAAGGCACTGACCAGGAGAATTTGAATAAAAACCAAAAGCTTCCTCGCCAAAATTTTTTATCCAAAATTGATACTGCAAGAACTAATTAGATGCTCTCAATAATTATGTTGCACAATGTAACACATATTTCACCTAGCTGAATGACAATCAACAAAATAATATCAAAAACTTTAACTTGGTATGAGATAATAATTGTGTTCAAGAAAACATGCTTAGACTTGAGTTAAAATCAGGGGTGTTTTCCAAAATTTCCAAGATTTCCAAAAATTTGGGCAAAAGTTTTCCAAAATTTGGGCAGTTTGCACTTGGAACATTCTGAGCTCTCCATAATTTTCTTTAAAGCTTATAATCTAACAACTAACCTTTTAATCCACTAATTACTTAAGGAGAAATCTGAGTGTTTCAGGTAAGGGGATAAAATCCAAAATTAACTAGGGTTTTTTTTTTTTGGAAAATGATTCAAGTCTTAGCACATTACAATTTCCTTGAGGTAGTTAGCTGAGGTTAAAGTTCAGATTTCTCAATCAACATGTTATATAGATTATTTGAACGCTAAAAATTGCTGAAAAGGTTTAATAAACGACTTCTGTAGCAACTCTACATGTAGTTAGATCGAAAAAAGCATATATTAAGTAAAGAACTGTATTTTTGAATATATCATCATATTACACTAATTTAGAGACTGTCGGACATTCAGGAGGAGATTTAGAATGTTGTTCCCATATAACAGACTGATGTCAAAGCAAAGTAGGTTTGAGATAACTCAAATGTTTTGGGTGGAAGGTATGGGCGGTGGAGTGGTGGTGATGGCAAGGACTAAGAAACAGATTGGGACGGAGGGAGGGCTACTATTGTGGGCGGGGGTTTACAAATGCGGCTATGACTGAAAAGGATCATGGGAGGTTGGGGAGGTAAAATGTTGGGATGGGTTGGGATTAAATGGGTTTGGGTTAGAGACAGGGAGGGTTACAGGCTAGGGTGAGGGTTTTAACTTGGGTAAAGAGGAATAGGGTGGTTGTTATGGTGTTTGGAGATGGTGCGTAAGTGTTTGGCTGGAGTTTTGGTGGGCAGGAAGGCAGGCATTGATTTGAGGCTGAGTTAAGGTTCCTATTTAGGAATAAGGTGGAATGTTTGAGTTGTCTCAAATTCACTTCTGTGTTTTTCATCAATTTGAAACTTTTTGAGTCATTACTTGTAAATCTTTCAATACTGTTTCCAATTCTTTGAAGGAAATTAGCACCCAAGTTCTTAAGTACATAATTTTTTCCAGTTCTCTTTAAGTTAAAATTTCATTCTTGCTGAGTTAAAATGTTGTGGTATGTTTTCCCTTAAAATCAATTATTTACTATAGATTCCTGTGTTTTAATAAAGTAAGAATATCACAGTTTGATCAAAAGATGTCTTTTTTGTTTTTTTCCTCCTAATCCCAAACTTCCTATTCTTATGAATTTTTAATCCATGGAATCCTTAGCATGGTCATTTTGTGGAGACTCAAATGTGCTCAAAGAGCAAGAGGAGGTTCTAGACAGTAAATCCAAAATAACAATTTTGGACAGTTGCATAATAAAAGTATGAAGTGTTATCATCTGAATAACGGGGGCTCTGGAATAGACTGTTATGGGTGATGGCAACCAACCCCTTAAAGATTTGAGTGAAAGGAAGAGCCAGTTGACTCTTATTTCAAATGTCCTAAACCACTGACTGCTATTCCCTGGTTCAAACCATTCACTGTAAATTCAGGTCAATTGAACACGAGTAAAAAGATGGAAACATTAAAAGTTTTTAAAGCCATGCTGTATATAAGATTAATCGGTGGTCGCCATTAATAGATGTCGCACCCTTGAATTTCTTGATTGGGTTACTATTGCTTCAGACAAATTTAACTTGCACTCTGGAAGTCCTAGCGATTAAAATTAAATCTCTCATCTTAGGTAACGTCTACTTAATCGTTTTACTCGCTCGGGGCTTTCTTCTAAATGCAAAAGATCGAGGCACTAGAGCGCGTCCACAAAAGAAGTAACGCATTGATCGATCTTTGGCACCTTTTGCTGTGATGTCAAGATATCATTAGAAATCAACACTTTACCATTACTACGTATGTTACTTGAAGTGTGGTTATAATACATGTTAGGAGGCTTACTTGTGATCGTAAGCTGTCTGCTTCCCGCATCAACACAAGCTGAATTTTTCCTAACAAGCGAGCGAAGCGCCAAGTAACCCCTCGTGTACGTTTCACGTTCTTTTGGAAAGACTTCGTAGACACTATCCCACTTGCTGCTTTCGACGCAACGCAGCTTCAAAAAGTGAAGTGTCAGAGATACTTAAGGGCTGTAATAGCCGAGATTATCAGTGTCTGGCCATAACAGCGTGTACATTCATGGTCAGGCGCCATTTTGACTAACGCGCAAACGATCCCAGAAGCACTAGCAGATTGCCTCCTTTGATGTCTGGAAAAACGTAAATGGTTTATTTACTTGAATTTAGCCGATTTCTTTTATATCGTGATAATTTTTTTCCCAAAAATTCTCACTTTTGACGGAATATTACAAGCACACCTCTTCAATTAACGATCAGAATCAGGGCTACCGCTAAAGACGACAAGGAAATATGCATGAACACGGAAGACGGAGCAAAAATTCCTTACAGCCACATGATTGCCAGAGGAGAAACCTTGCGCAAGACTTCTGTATACCCGTGGGAGAACCATGGGCAGCAAGTCATGCCCTAACATTCTGGGTCTTTCCTCCACCCTACACCTCTTCGCAAACATCTTGCAATTAATCTTTTATTAAAAATCAGATCATACCAATAAGGAAAGCAAAATATTATTTAAATAATTCGTGTACGGATCGTTTACTTTTTGGGAAGTTATTAAAAGAGATCAAGCGATAAGTAGTTCATAGAGGGCCAAACTACGCACACACCCAACATGTGTCCAGAACGAAATGTACCAAAACGAATACATTTTGCGTCCGTGCGCAAGAAAGCAATGCACTACACTAAAACATTGCATTTCTACCACAACGTTGTACATACACGAACAACAATACAAAAAATTTTCATTTCTCATCTGCAGAAAGTCTTGAACAGGTGCAAGTGGACGCAGCCTAGAGATATGGGGGAAATTTTCCCCGAAAATTTACCATATTTTTGCATGTTATTGGGGAGGTTACAGTCGGAGCCCCATCGCTTCGGGTCCGCCGTCCTTGATTTACCTTGAGTTACACTTAACTTGTCATTCTCTTATTCCGGTGTGTACGAATAGGTGGATAAAAAGTAAACTAAATGTGAAGAAAGACATTCTTCTCCTTAAAAAGTATAGTTCTTAATAGCAATGTAGACAGATTCAATAAAATTGATATCAAATAGACATGCTTCATATGTGTTCCACTTCCACAGTGACCAGTTAAAATACAAAAACGTTACGAGGATCTACAGGCTCGCTCAAAATAAAGCTTCGCTTGATTATTTTATCATAATAAGAATTCAATGTGAAATTGTCGCAAATCGTCGAAAAAGGAGTGAATAATACTCTATAAATAGCCAGAGCAACTTCAACATGTTACCCCACGTGTCTTAGGCGATTGTAAAATCAGTTTAGCAGAGAAATCCAGCAGTTGGGAAAGAAGATATATACAAGCGCGAAAGTCTTCAGGATCCTGCGCATTAGAAATGCGCAAGCGTAACGCCCCCATAGTGGCGTTATACAAAATCGCCTTTGTATACTCTTCACACTATATTAATAATACTTAGATGCAAAAATTGAACTCGACTCTCTATTCAAGCTGTTCTTTCGCACGCATCACTTCAAACTGAGTTGTGCGGTGTCTTCCCTGATGTTAATAGTTACTGGAACTTTTCACTCAAACGCTTTTCCATTGATTTGCTCTTAAATGAGCTCAAAATGTATTTGCGCTCGCTGAGCGTGAAGACGGTTCGGAGAGACCTGTGGGCGACGTTCTACGACTATGACCCCGACCTCCTCTTCAAACAACGAGGCACCCTAGTACTCGTAAGTGTTCTCGACAACAAGGCACTCTAGTACTCATACGTGTCCTCTCATAGCAAGATATGGGCACTTCTGAATGGAAAGAATGATTCTGACAAAGTTCAACTTTCGCATGAAGGTCCCTTTTCAAATCTGTACTGTGCCATTTGACAAATTCCTTACAAATGAACAAACGCTGTGGCCAGGACAAGCAAATGGAAGATCTGGCCGCTCTGAGACTGAATATAAAGTAGAGGAGTAACGGTTTCTAAAGAGACTGTGGCGCTGCATTGGTAGGAGGTATTACAAGATTTGATTTTGTCAGCTGAGTTGATTATGTGAGTTAGTCATTGTTTTCAAAGCTTACATTTCGAGCGTAAGTCAATAAAAATGAATTTAAAGAATTAATAGGTAGACTTAAAGCCGTAAGGGCAGGACTTCGGTGAATTATCCAAACTATCTATCTTAGAAGAATTATTAGACATAATTCTAATACAGATATGATTTCTTGGTGATGTTTAGCAACCGAACTTCCAGTGCACGGTTTGAGTTAAACCTGACGAAAGATAAAGAGCCCAAGAAACATTTAACAAAACTGATGATAAGAGCCGCAAAGGCTTGCTTACCCAGATGTCACACTTGCCGGGAAAAATCTCTCAGGAATTCGAGTGGCATACGTAACGGCACTTGCAGTGTAGAGTAGACACATCAGAGCTACCCTGGCGCCCGCAGCTTGCCGGTACGCTAAAGTTACTCCATACAAACATAAGAGATGTATTACAGGAATAAATCCACAGTGGCCAAATCAAAGCATTATACCTGAAACGGAAACTTCATGCGAAATCAAATTATGTTTCCATTGTACATACCTAGTGCACATGACTAGCGCGCACCCAGCTTCACAAATTGGCGGAATACTTTTTCTGAGATGAGCTCTCCCGTGATGCAAATTGTCATTTTATTGTAAAGAGATATGGCTACTGAATAAGAATCGGGAATAAATCTTCGAAAACAGTAATTGAGTACTTGCTGGTACATACAAAATTATAGTTTTATTTGAAACTGAAATGAGAATAAATGAGAATAAGTCCCATCTGGGGCTCGGATTTTTCTATGAAATGAGAATGAGTATGAAATAATAATATAAAAGAGCTAAAGGACACTTTTTCTTTCTAGTTCAACTTTCCATAACATTTTATATCAAAGATTTTCAATGCAGGTTTCATTCTCAGAGAAAGATCAAGTCATACATAGAAGAGGCTCTATTGTATATCAAAGATTTTCAATGCAGGTTTCATTTTCAGAGAAAGATCAAGTCATACATAGAAGAGGTTCTATTGTATATCAAAGATTTTCAATGCAGGTTTCATTTTTAGAGAAAGATCAAGTCATACATAGAAGAGGCTCTATTGTATATCAAAGATTTTCAATGCAGGTTTCATTTTCAGAGAAAGATCAAGTCATACATAGAAGAGGCTCTATTGTATATCAAAGATTTTCAGCAGAGGTTTTATTTTCAGAGAAAGATCAAGTCATACATAGAAGAGGCTCTATTGTATATCAAAGATTTTCAATGCAGGTTTCATTTTCAGAGAAAGATCAAGTCATACATAGAAGAGGCTCTATTGTATATCAAAGATTTTCAATGCAGGTTTCATTTTCAGAGAAAGATCAAGTCCTACATAGAAGAGGCTCTATTGTATATCAAAGATTTTCAATGCAGATTTCATTTTCAGAGAAAGATCAAGTCCTACATAGAAGAGAGGCTCTATTCGCTGTTGTACATACCTAGTGCGCATGACTAAGGCTCTGCTCGCTGTTTTTCAGACACTGTATCTGTGCTCAATCGCATGCGCATGCGCCTCCATAAATATTTTATGATTGTATCATCATCTTTGTTATATAATACCGTCTCTATGACACTCTCTTTTCAAATAAATACAATAAGGTTTGCCAATTAAAAGTGATTTTCTAAAGAATTTCATTAGTTTATATGCTTTGCAAAAAAAGAAATAGCTTGCCGTAATGTGAAACATTGGGCACCAGTCGCATAGCCAGCCAGTCTATATTGATAAGACCTCATAGCTTTACAACCTTGGCACTGTAAAAAATTTTGATTGACTGTCGAAAGTAATCCAGGATTACATTGGCTCTACTCAACTTCGCTCTGTGATTGGTCCAGAAAACTCGTAATCTCTTCGTCCAATCAGATGGAAAACTAAAACAAACGCGTTTTCCCGCGCTTTAAGCAGTTTGCCGTATTTACTTTGAACTCTCATTGGCCACTGATAATGTAAACCTTTGTTTTGATTGGTCGCTGTGATTATTATTTAATATACTTTTTCTTTTTGGACGCTTAATTGAAAACTGCTATATTAATTGAGTTTTGAACGACAAATTTACCTGCTCTAAATAGTCGGTAATGGGGCGCGCTGAATTTGTCCCATGAGGAAACAATGATGCAGATCACACCAAGAGAACAGATCATTAACACGTATACACTCTTCAAAACTCTTGAACGGTAGAAACCATAATATAACTGAGGTAGAAATGATCCCATGATGAATATTGCTCTCCCTGCGTAATCGAGCCTTGAAAATCAAATGGAACAAAGCACATCAACATTTGATCAAACGAATTTATATACGGCTCGCACAAATACGGGTCGCATGAGGGGAACTCGTTGAAAACCAAATAAGACAGAATTCCAACAACGCTAGAAGCATTTGGAAAAAAATCAGGTCGTGTATTCCAAATACGGCTGGCACAAAGGGAATTCGTTGAAAAACAAATAAGACAGAATTCCAACAACACTAGAAGCATTTATAACATAACCAAAGTAGAGCACGCGCTCTGATTGGTCAATTTAGCGTCCCCCATTTGCCCATGGGTATACGCTGCTGACGTGAGCAAATGCAAAGACTATTTTTCTGCGCTTGTTTGTTTTTTCTGGTCACGTAAGATTTGTTAAATAAAAGGGAATTCTTTAGCTACAATGTATCAATGTTATGTTATAAAACAAATGGTAAACACTACAGCGTACACTATTGAGTTATGGATGCACTTGGGAGGTTTGCTAAGCACTCAAGAAGCTAGAGTCGCTCTCGGCTATCGCCTCGAGCGACTCTTACGCTTCTTTCGTGCTTATCAACCTCTCGCTTGCACCCATAACTCAATAGAGTACGCTGTGGTATTACCATTTGTTAATTGGAAAACAATCAGGTCATGTATTCCAAAACAGTCCATGAATGTCAAGATTTTTACTAAAGGTGATCAAACCGTAGCAAACGAATTTAACAAGTTCTTTAACTCGGTTGGGAAAACTCAACTTCTCGCTAACAAATTTAATTACGCGCCAGCCCCGGACACCTTCATTCCGAGAGACTTCATTCCAACTTCAGAACAGTTCTCTTTCACGACGGTGGAATGCTCTCAGGTTACAGACATGGTTTATTCAATACCTAACAACAAAGCTCCAGGAATTGACAAAGTACCACCTCGTGTAATTAAAGAGAGTTTGCAGACCATCGATCCTTGTATCACCTCCATCATTAATTCCTCTCTTGAAAGTGGTGTTTTTCCAATTTTCAAGAATGGAGATCATGAAGAAGCCAACAGACCAATATCGCTGCTCCTAATACTCTCTAAGACATGCGAAAGGGCGGCATTAAATCAGCTGTCTTCATATCTAACAACTAAGCAAAGAATATCAGCGAAACAAAGCGGCAACAAAAGAAGGCATTCAACCGAAACAGCACTGATCTCCACTACTGATTTTAGTCTTCGCACGATCGACCAGAAGAAAATCACGGCAGTCGTATGCCTTGATATGAGTAAAGCCTTTGACACTATCAACCACGTGATTCTTCTAAAGAAACTAAAGGACATTGGTTTATCATCTTCTGCACTTCAATGGTTCGAAAGCTATCTTTCTCAAAGAAAACAGGCAGTCCACATCAACTCTGTATAGATTAACAGTAGTCAGTGGTGTACCGCAAGAGAGTGTAGTAGGAGCATTATCATTTATGTAAACAACCTACCAAACATCTGTCAGGATTGTTCAACTGAGTGCTATGTGGATGACACAAAGCTTCTATTATCCTTTACTGCGAATTATTCTACTGAAGCTATAGAAAGAGTGAACTCTGATCTGCAACGGATACACGATTGGTGTTTCGACAATTGCTTAATGCTTAATCCTGAGAAGACTAAACTGATGGTCTTTGGCAGTCGAAGAATGTCTCTTAAAGTACCAGACTTTAAATTGTCCCTGCTTGGAAAGGAAATAATCCCAGCTCAAACAGTCAGAGACCTTGGTGTTACTTTCGATCCCACATTATCCTTTGACAATCATATCTCTGCGACTGTCTCATCTTGCATGTTGAAACTATCCCAACTAAGCCGCATTAGATTCGCTTTTAACAAAGATCTGCTTGAAACTATAATTAACGCACTTGTTTTTAGTAAGATGTCCTGCTGTTCGTCAGTAAGGTCGTCCACATCAGCTTGCAATGTTCATAAGCTACAATATGTTCAAAATTTTGCCGCCCGACTTATTTGCAATGTAAAGAAGTATGATCATATTTCTTCCACATTAAGGAATCTACGTTGGCTACCGGCAAAAACCATCCTGTACTATCGTGATGCTACCTTATCATTTCAATGTATAAAGGGCCAAGTGCCTGAATATTTTACATCCGAGCTGGTAACAAGAGGAAACGTATCTGGGCGTATAACGAGGAACTTTCAACAACTTAACATTCCTCTTTTTAAAACTACAACAGGTCAGAGGACCTTTTATCATAGAAGTGTAGCCATCTGGAATAAACTTGACCCAAGATTGAAACTATATGAAAAACCAGTTCCTTTTAAGAGAGCTTTGAAAAGGTATCTCCTGAATGACTCTTTATCTAAATAAGCATTCTATTTATAAAGTTATAATTAATTTATATTGTATATAACAGGTTATTAGTTAGTTTTGTATGTATAGTACCAAGTATGTAAATTATGTAATTGTTCACTGAAAAGCCCCAGACGGAGACGTGTTCAATAAAATATATGTATTTATGTAATTTCGTAAGTACATCATCTTAGACTTTCTGGTAGAAACTATGGGAGGAAATGGCGCACTAGCTGGACAGGGTAACTAACTAACAACTGATTTGTAGACCAGTCAAACAGCGGGTTGACTATGTAGCCTGCCAAATGATCACCTGGCTGAAAAGCTGAGTAAATGATAGTATGACTTGCTTACTGACTGAAGGGCTGACTGACTGGCTTACTCACTGACTGATTGATTGACCGACTGGTTGACTGACTGACGGACTGACTGACCGACTGACTGACCGACTGATTGATTGACTGAATGATTGACTGACTGACTGACTGACTGACTGACTGACTGACTGGTTGACTGACTGACTGACTGACTGACTGATAGATTGACTGACTGATTGATTGACTGACTGACTGACTGATTGACCGACTGACTGACTGACTGACTGACTGATTGATTGACTTACTGACTTACTGACTGATAGATTGACTGACTGATTGATTGACTGACTGACTGACTGATTGACCGACTGACTGACTGACTGACTGACTGATTGATTGACTGACTGATTGACCGACTGGTTGACTGACTGACTATGTTACTGACTGACTCACCGACCGACTGAAAACGAGATTTTGTTTGACCGATTCGTTAACTGATTGAATGACTGACTAACTGCTGTCAGACGGAGATTGACAGACTGACCGAACCGAATGAGTGGTTGAATAATGTAACAATTATGTGACTAACTTTATGGCACGCTGGCTTTTTTTTTTCGCTCATCTTCTTTAACGTTCGTTTTATTAAAGAAACGCGGATATAATCGAGACTCCATTAAGACAAGATTTACGAATGAACCCAGTTCAAGCCTCCGAGTGACTGCGCCATTCCTCAGCGTGGTAAAATATGACATGTTAAGTTACAGAAATACAGGCAAGCTTACCTTCGAAAAATTATCTTGGGGACCGTCTTTGCCGGAATGGCAGTAAACAGTGTGAAAAATCCTGGAAACTCCCAAACACAAGATTGCGCCGACAAAGAAGCAGCTCAAGACAAGTTTCTCGTGCCAGTCTCCAGGGAACGGATTAGCGACAGAGACGGGTCGCAGAAGCATGTACGATGTAATACACACAAACACAATAAAACCAATCAAATGAGTCCAAATATTTATTACCCGTTTCACTGTGAAGTTTAAAGATACTCTTAAAGCAGTATCTAAAACATGGCATCGGTGGTCTGTGGAAACTGGATGAAAATTAACTTCCGCAAGGCCAGTCTGGTAGTTCAGAATAGGACAGAAGGTGTTTTTCATTATGATATACCAACTCTGACTCCTGGCGAAATGATTTCTTCCTCAGCAACACCATTCCTAGTCTCTTGTGAATTTTCTTTTGCAGCGTTTCGCTTTCTTTCGTGTCTTTGAGGAGTACCAGTCATGTCTTTTCAACAATATAAGCCTCCTTTGAGCTCGTAAATGAGTACGATTCAACAGAGAAAACCTAATTCTTCCCAGTAGGCAAACATCAAATGAATACTTACAACGCCGGTTTAAGAAATCTAAACAGTACTGACTATAGGTCATCGTATTCACCAGCTTCTCGCGTGCATTTATGCAAAATACGATTCTATGTGCTATTCTTTTACCCAGTAATTCAAACCTGTCCTTAATTCTAAAACAATGATTTCTTGAATTAGCTTATCAAACGGAAACGCATGGTTGAAATCACGTTATCTCAACAATGCTAATGATTGAATCCATAGAAAACATTGTCTCTAATGACGCTATAAAATTACCTTCGCTTAAGGATGTAAACTTTTCTCCCTTAATTTAATGTATCAGCGTTTGGCATAAAAGTAAAGTCTCAAGAGAAAGTGTAAAGTTCAGTTATTCGAACGACTCAGAGATGTGTTGCAAAACAATTCGATTTATAATACCATTCAGTGTTGTGATAAAGATTATCCTCAAGCTTTCACTTAATTGACTAAACCATCAACCCGGATATGAAAAATCTCCCTATTATCTTTCCGTGTGTAGTTGAATTACCTTTAGTTAGTTAGCAGTTTGTCGCCTCAGCTCACTGATGCTTGTCTGTACTGCGGTTCAAAGTTATAACAATTATATTGCTCCTTACGCTTTCATTTGAGCATTGAAAGATAAAGATATTTTGCGAGCATTTAAGACGTTAAGTTTATGTTGATTTCCTTTCTTGGTTTCATCGCTTCTGATTGTTAACCGACAACAGAAAGATTGCCCGGTCTTACCGGAGTCTTAATCTTTTCAGAACCATAGACAATGTTCAATAAATCATTCAAACGCATTACTAAGCGGTAAGGATATTTTCATTCTTATGGTTTTCAAGGCTTTGAAAACAAAACTTACGATTCAAATCCGGACAAATCTTTCACGGACTCTAACAACTTCAGAAAAGTAATAACTTTGAACATATCCTTAGCTTTTATTAGATATCCTTACTTATCGCTTGGCTGTAATAAGAAATTATTAAATTTAAGCTTCCCTTTTGGGTTATTGAGGAAAAATACACAAACAGTGTGGCGATAAAGTTTGGTGTAACTGAACCTGCGTCTCATTACCACAGACTAACCAACCGATTAAAATCCTCCTTATTGTGCCTATTTTTTTCCCAACCCGGCAATAAGAATTTGGTGAAAAAGAGAAGAGAAAGCAGTCCACCACTTTCTCGTATTTTGATATTTCCAAAATATTTGTCTTTTAATCTCCTCCAAAAGAAAAGAAAAAAAATTAATATTCAATTCAGTACCACCTTACGAAACATTATCAGTTCCCTTTATGGTTTCACAGGAGCTGGTTCCCAAAGCAACATGAAGAGCCACCGTAATTACATCACAGTCTTTCGCAGAAAAATTTGAATATTCCATGTCAAACACTAAAGGCCCACTTTTTCTAGTCAGTTCATTGTATTTCTGCACCATTCAATCGGCGTTCCAGAGATTTCAGTTTGCTTCCTGGTGAAGTGGGATGATTGGTATAATGTTAGAATCGATTCATCAACGAAGTCGAGAATCCAGTTAAAACCAAATAGCCTTATTGGCCTAGCAAACCCAGTGCAGGTTTAGTAAGTCCCTTCAGGTCGGGACAGCATCAAATAACACCCATGCACGTATTGCGGGCGCACAGTAAGCTCGCTCCGCGAGTTGCTATTGCAGTCAGCTGCATTATATAATCGGACTCTTTCCGAGTTCTCAAACTTCACACTTTCTAATTTTGGGATTTATCTGCATGAGAATTGAAAGTCATTTATATCTCAAAGGCTTCACAATTGTAATCAATTTAGAACAGAAGCCTGGTCTCAAGGTATCCCGGCCCGAAAACGACTAAACTTCTTCTCCTGGCTGGACATGAGTAAAATATATTTGAAAGAAAATTTAATTGATCCAAATATCGCCCGGATTATTTCATTTTGACGAGAATATTGTCTTCCAATGCACGAGTATATATATTTTGCCTGACTTAAGTGTCAATTAATTTCGTTGTATTAATATTTATTGCTTTCATATCCAGCTTTGAACTTGACCCTCCCCAGCGTGTATTGAGCTCATGCAGGAGCAGTCATCACCTGAGTTTTGTTTTCGAAAACATTACTTTGACTCCAGATTTATCTTTCTCTAAATCAAGAGCCAATAATTGGGACAGAGAGCGAATCTGAGGGCGTGGCAGGGATATGTGAATTTCACTAAAGTTATTGTTAGAGTTACAATTAAACGAAAGTCTAATTCCTGGGACGTCCGCACATCCTAATTAAAGCGCGCTAGCCCTTGTATTTATGATAGAGAGATTTGGCAAGAGGACGGGAAAGTCATTTCAGAACGGGAGAGCGAACGGAATAGTCTGGACACGACACCATTCGACTTCCGGTGTTAGCGTTGCCGTTCTCCCAAACAAGTTTAGGACGTCACTTTGCTGGTTTTTCCGTCGCGATCAGAACGCCTCAGATTTCCGACAATTGTGCACTTGTAAATCGATCCAAACGAGATAATACTGTTTGGAAGTATTTCAATACTCATGTTCAGGATAATTGGGTCCCTTTCTTTGTTTTAATCGGTGTATTTTTGAAAACTTGTCGCCTCAATATGCTGGTTCCGGAAAGAAAATTGGAACACAATCGTTGGCAAGCGATCCAAGATTTCAGGACTCATTTTGTTTTTGAATGAGCAAGGCTTTAGACAATGAAAGGGCTTTTCTTTAATACATTTCTTTAATAAGACTATGTGAAAACTCTACGAATGGGATATATGCTGTTGAATTTTATCGTAAATCGATTCATCAATAACCATGCTGCATGTTGAGGTTTGGAGCAGTCAATAAAATTAACAATCACGAATCTTACATACCGTAAAATTTTGAAATGATAAAGCTTTACATGTATGCAGAAATAGCTATATGTAAATAGCTATATATGTATGCAGATATAGCTTTACATGTATGCAGAAATTCAGCCCCTTAAGTTTCTCATACAGTTTTATCAAATAACTAACTTGTTAAATTTTAACCCTATACACTTCAACAGTATCCAGATTCTAGATAATTGCGACTTTATCTCTGAAAAAGAGGTGACAGTAAGCATTATTATAGCCTTTGAGCTATAATGAGGTTGTTGTTTGGTCTCGTCACGCAATGTTGGAGAGAAAGCGTTGCGTGACGAGTTCAAAATGGGGCTGTGGAGGGGACTGCAGGAAGAGTGGTACCAATGCAGTCTATTTTTGCCATCAATTATTCAGACACCAGCACCAGTTACTAAGTGTCCAATTTCAACCCACATATCCAAACAAATAACTCCTGCATGCATAGCATGCCTATGTTTTAACCTACAGCAGAATCAGTACAGGACAATAATAATTAGTGCCCCCCTTGACTATTAGCACTCATCCTCCAATAAATTCCCCCTCTTTTACCCAACAGTTTAAATATAAGCCCTTATGCACTTTTTGAGGAAGTACAGTATTCAATTTTATAATTTCTCCTTTAGTTTCAACAAATAATACAGTAGTTAATAATGATTTCCATAGAAAAATCTGACAGGGTCCTTTTATTAAAAGCTGGTAAAGGGGGGGGGGGGGATGGGGTGGGGGTGTACATCAGTATACATATTCTCCATACAGTTTTCTATGTATTTCTTAAGGTGCTGAAAAGGAGAATTTGTTTAACAATCAAGAGCTTGTTTAGTTGGTGATCATTTCCTTTATTCTCCTAACCTTAATGTTTGATTCAGGGGTGATATTGTAAGGAGAAATTAGATGCTGGTCACTCTTAGGGAGTCAAACAGTTCACCAGAGTCTTCGTTCCATTTTCCAGTTGCACATTTACTTCATCATGTCCATGCTTTTCTGTCATGTTATTCTGTTCACTCCCCTGTGTATTGTGGTGTTCTTTTCTCTTTGAATGCTTTAAGACCCTCAAGTCTGTCTTTGGTAGGTATAACCTGATGGAAGAAAATTCACAACTTTTGACTCATGAAAACATTGTTTTACATAATTTCAATTTAAATACGAAAACATTGTTTTGTTTGACAATAACAGTACAGACCACCCAAACCACTGTGTTTCTCACCACAATATCAATGTCAAATAAAACGAGTCTTGCAGTGCATGGCATGTTGGAATATGACACATTGACATGAGTAGCATTGTGTGTACTCTCTTATCAACAATGGCAAATTAGCCACTTAGATTGCGACATTACTGCAGTAAAAAAATATTTGCACCCATACCTGAGCATAACAACCTTCTTCAAATGACATGGCTGACGTGAAGTCAGCCTGCAGAAAGAAAGAAGACACAAATCACATATTCTGGGAGCAAAACCATTTCATTATAACAAAACCTTGCTGTATTGAATGCATTCCATGGTTTAACATTAGCGTGCATATTTTCCATACTGTTCTCTATACATTTCTTATACTACCATCAAGGATGATTTGTTTAACAGTCAAGAGCTCCTCTAATTTGTGATCAATTCTTTTATTCTCGTGACCTTGGTATTTGATTCAGCACTAATATTGTAACGGGAAAACAGCTTCAAGTCACTGTTAACTGAATGATTAAGGGGTTCAACTTAATTACCTTGCAAAGGGTGTCATGATGATACTAAAAATGCTGGTTACTTTGAATAGATTTTATTTTTCCTTTTTTTGTTGTTTACTTGTCAGACTTGTCTAGTATGTACTTAGAAACCTCAGATGTGATCATGAGATTTGAGAATTAAAAAAAATGAAAGAAGAGAATCAAATAAGGGAAACCATACAACTACTCATTGATCATTAGTTGTGACCTTTTTAACCCTAACATGATCAGTCCACATATTCTCCATACTGTCCGCTATACATTACCTAAGGTGCTGACCAGGAGAATTTGGTTAACAATCAAGAACTTATTTAGTTTGTGATCATTTCCTTCATTCTCACGACCAGGACCTTAACCCGTCGTTAACGTTAACTGCCACTCAATGAGAAATCCTGTGCCAACACAAACTGATATAACATTTTTCCAGAATTCTAGCTTGTTTCCAGTTTCAGTGACCAGTTCAATCTACCTCTCCAGTACCAAAGATTTGATGGTTACTCTCTAACTTTTGACGTGTTGAGAATGTCATTGAGTAGGTCCAGCAAGCAGTGAAGAGGTTAATGTGTGATTCAGTGGTGATATTTAAAGGAGAAATTAGTCACTAGTCACTCTTGCAGATCAAAAGGTTAAAAAAAAAAGGACTTACCTGGATTCCCTTGTTAATTGCTAGTTTGGCCATCTTCACAGCAACAGGTCCTCGGGGAAGAATTTCTTCAGCTAAAACAAGTGCTCTTTGAAATGCTGCATCACCAGTTTCAGTTTGTTCAGCAACATAATCAGCCAAACCTATTTCTTCGGCTTCTGTACCATTGATCATTTTGCCTGTAAAAATCATTTCCTTGGCTTTTGAGATACCTAATAGCCTTGGTAGACGTTGAGTACCTCCTAATAAAAACAGAAACTGACAGGCTGTCAGACCATTTTGCACCAACTTTGTGAAGTGTGATCAAAGATGATAAGTGTTGGACTAATTCTAACATCAATTAGTGTCTGACGTAAAAAAAAGTTACTCATTACTTTCCAGAATGCTGAAAATCTTGTCTTAGAGAGTTTCAAATTTCAAATCTTTCAGGGGGAGCATGCCCACAGAACCCCTCTCCTTGAGGGACCTGTTGCTTTGCAACCATCACGCTTGCAACACAATCATACAGGCTGCCTACTCAGTTCATATCATACATTTATTACACCTTCTAATGAGAACCCTGTAAAAGCTCTGTGATATCATTCATCTCAGATGTCAAGGCTGAAATACCAATAGCTGACTTGCACACAAGACTTAATGAATGATGCACTCTATATGAATTGGAAAAAAGGGATTTAAACCCTCTAACTCCCAGATGTGATCATCGTGTAACTTCTTCCCATGAGTTCAATATGCTATCATCTTGCACTAGGTTATGAGAAAAGACAGGCTTATCAGCCAGAGGGTGTGATCATGATCTAACACTCCCCTCTGATTTCCAAGGAAATGTAGTGTGGTTAGAAGAGAGAATTGCTAATTTGATCTTGGGAGTCAAAGCGTCAACCTTTAACTCCCACGAGTGACCAAGAGAGAATTTCTCCTCATTTCTCCATCAATAAAGAATCAAACAGAAAAGTGATGAGAATAAATAAAAATATTCATTGGTGGATTACCAGTAAGTTGATGCAACACCAAATTCTCACAATTATAACATCAATTGAATTGTAGGAAAGGGCCTCTTCTGAATTGTCATTGCCTATTGTTGTGAAGAGTAGCCTACCAAATGCTTACGAGGGGGGATGGCGGTGAGGCAGCTTGTGATAGCCTAAGGGAAGAGGAGTTAGGTTGTTTGTGATGGTCTTCAATTCCATCCAGAGACAATGAAATTCCCAGCTGCCATGGATAAGTAGCAGTAAAACAAGCAAAGTTAATCTTATGAAAACTGTACCTGCCCCAGGAATTATAGCCAAACGAGTTTCTGTCAGCCCTACTTTAGTGTTACTTGCAGCAATCCTTAAGTCACATGACAGGGCCATTTCAAGCCCACCACCTAGGGCGTGGCCATCTAAAGCAGCAATCGTAAGCATTGGTAGGTTGCGTAGTTCCATTATTGCTGCCCGAGCCATGAATACAAATGGTCCAACCTCATGCGCTGCCATTTTGGCTCTCTCTTTGAGATCAGCTCCTGCACAAGAAATACCTGGGAGTGATAAAAGACAGGAAAACTTGAGTAATACCAACTGTAATAAGGGTTCTACTACAAGAAAAAAAACAAGCATGAAATTTTTTTAGGTCTAGAATTCTACTAGTTGACAAAGCACTGGTCTACTTGTGTTCTTATCCAACACTGTCTTTCTCCAATCACGGGGATAAATGGTGCTCACAAATTAATTGCAAGGAAAACTTGACAAACTGCTGGAGTTGCCAGGGATGACCTGGCATCTCTTTTGGAAGATACCATGATAGCCTACCTGCAGCTGCCTTCTATCTAAGTATGCAACAATCACCAGGAACTCCTTCCAGGAACTCCTTTCTAAATCCCACAGGGATCAACGAACGCTTTTCATTCCACTAATTTATTCGTGTTTTTCTCGTTGCCATGTTCCCACCAATAACACAGCTCCATTTTCTGCCTTAAAAAGCACACACAACCCACAATTCCTCTATTCGCTCCAACGAAGGGCTAACGCTCAAAACGTCAGCTTTTGTAACTGTTATGGTGGCCAATTTACCATTTCAACTTTGTTGATATATCCAAATCCTTTCCAATGTTTGGAGGGGAAGAGGCTGCTGTTTACAGCTAGGCTACTTCTCCTCAACTCAGAGAACCACCTGGGCTCCCAAGACTATTTTATTTATGTTCCACTTCTACTACTGATACTTGGCCTGAGGTATCACTTTTGAAATTTTTACCTTGTGCATCACTTTTGATGATAACAGTTCTTACATTCTTGCCAAACTTCACACGGGCAAGGGCATCTGTAAACTAAATAACAAGAAGCTAACTTCTTGAATGCTTCTCTGCAAGAATCTTATTGTCAAAATCAAGTTAACAGCTATAAATAAGGTACTTGGTGTACCCCCCTGGTGAAGAGCTAATCTTTGACGAATTATTATTTTCACTCAATCATGTCTGACTCCATTCAGATTTGTGCATACTTTTGAGAAAGTTGTAACACATTAAACATGATCAAAGCAATAAGGGATTTTCCTGTGTTTCATGGAGAATTTGCTAAAGTTGCATAAACCTAGGATTCTGTAAAGGGCTGGCATATAAATGTCTCCAATTCACCTGTACCCCCTTTGTTGCTGTTCAGATGAAGCTATCTTAAAGTAAGGGAAGAGTGTTTTATTGCCACTTAAGATTATTCTAAAAGAAAGAAATAGCTGGAGGTGATAAGTGCAACAGAGGGATTCACAAGGGGTGATCCTAGAGCACCCATTAGGACTGGGGCAGGCAAGAAGTATAAAGCTGCAAAAGTCGATGACCCCTGGAAATTGGCAAAAGTAGGGTGGAAATTGACCCCCTTACTGATATGCACAACAAAATGAAAGGGGTCTCACCAGTCTTAAGAAATTCTGGGTCATGGGATTTTTTGCTTCTGGTCTGTTCATCACAAACAAGGCAATTCCTGTGAGAATACAATTTACCATCATTCTTTAAATATTTCAGTTCAACTGATCATAGAACCAGGCAAGATTTCTGCACAAACCCCTGCAGACAGTTCTTGGATAAATAAAACAATAGATTGCCTTTAGGATTACAGCTTTCCATTAGAATATTAAATGATTATTACCTGAGGTGTAGGTAAATATCCACTAATTTCACCAACACTTAGGTGAATAACTTTTTTTTAGTATATCCCATTCAGAAACTGAATTCTCAGTTTTGATCACGTACCAAATATCGCAATTTGTACTCACCACAAACTTTCAGAATCATTAGCTTTATAAATAGCCGCTCGACCCTTGTACCGACCAGTCGATAACTGTTGTCCCTTCTTTAAGCTTCACGGCGCTGACAACTTGCGCTGACAACTTGCTGGCGTTGACAACTTGCTTGCTTGCTTGCGCTGACAACTTGCAACTTCATGGCGCTTAACAACACTCGCGCTATTCTCGTTTTCCCATTGATCAACGGTAAAACCCATCTTTAGAGATGTCGTATTTGCAAAACAGTCGAGAAAAGAAATAACTTACGCACGAGCGATCAACCGATGGAAAGTACATTCAAAGATAAGCGTTTCTTTGTCTACAACCCACGGGCATGATCACGTGGATATTTTGAGAATTACTATTGGCTTGTAAAGAGAATCTGCTGGCTTGCCCGATTGCAGTCTAAGAGAACGCGTAGGGTTCGGCTTGTTGACGATGGTTTCATTTAATAGACCAATGGATTGAAGATGAGATAAATAATGATAAGAACTCACTCAATGTAGAAATAGTCGAGAAGAATCGAACGTACTACAAATGCACGATTTGTGGCCGAAAGCTGTCGAGGAAACAAAGACTCGAAACCCTGACTTGAGTTGTGTTCACGGCAAAGGTGAGAAACAACACAAGGCAATCACAAGTACTTTGAATGTGATTACAAACGTGTTTTACCCTTGTTATTATAACCGATGGATACCACCTTATGAAGTATAAGAGCTACCTAGATAATCATACTGTACCAATACCCAAATCAATGAAGTTGGACCATAACAAGCATTCATCGACACCGTCCAACGCCGCCATCTCGATTCCTTTAAGTCTAGATCTTTGACGCTAATCCACTGAGCTTAAATTAGCGGTGCCAACAGTCAAGAGCGTCTCATAACGAAGAAACATTTGTACAAGAGAAGGAAGCGATTAGAGTATGTTAAAATTCTTGCCCACAAACGAATGTGCGCATTCCGAAGCATTGACCCCTGCTTATGATTATGTTCATGTTTTATGATTTTGGCACATCTGCGGTCATGAGAGTCATTTTGCATCGCAATAAAAACTTTTTATGATTATGGAATCCAAGAAGCCTTTCAGGTTAGAAAGCAAATCTGTGGTATGAGTGCATTGGATTTAAATGGACAATTTGTACTTAATATAATTGACTGCTGCTTTATGAAAAAATGCATGTTAATGTTAGGATTTACTAAAACTTACTTTAAATAATAAATTCCAAGATAAACAAATTGTTCAGGTATTTACATCTCTTGGTACATTCTGTTTAGCACATCTTTTATTGAACCAAATTTTTAAGCCTCTAAAATTACTCCTTATCTTAAAACCTTCACATTCAAGGTACTAGAAGTTCTTGGAATTATTTGGATTTCAGGGTTATTTAATTTGCCTCAAATTCAATACCCAGAAATTCCCAAGAATTCCACCTTTGTTAACGTAAAGGTAGTTTGCATAGCTGAGAATTCCTAGGAATTCCTAAGAATTCCAAGTCCTCACAAAACTGGAACATTCCTTTCCCAGAAGTTCCCAGTAATTCCAAGCTTTTCAAACCAGAGCTTATTTGCATAGTTAGGAATGTTTGAGAATTCCTAGGAATTCCTAGGAATTCCAAGGAATTCCCAGAAAACTGGGAATTCAGTTCGCACACTACAAGCATTACAGTCAATTGAAAACCAAAACTACTTCTTAATGGGACTTGCTCAGAATTTCCCTTTGTCACACGCTTGTGACGAGATGAAAAGGTTCTCACTCTATTTCTTTACCCAGCTTAAAACTTACCATCTTTCTTATTCTATGTACAAAACTTTAACTTCTGAATCAGTCTTTGAAAATTACTACATAAATATTAAACTATTATGATTAACTTCTGATTTGCTTTTTCAGGAATGAACCCCAGCATGGCTTTTCAAGAGTCAAAGTAGACAGTATGAATGCAAAGATGAAACAAGTATATGAAAAAATGGCCAAGAAGAGAGGATTACGAAGAACAGGTTTGAAAATATACACTAATTAAGCTTCATGTTTGCTCAGAGGGAAACTGTCAGTTAGAAAAGGTGTTTTACATTTTCCTGCAAGTCTCAATGTCTCCCAAGAAGAATTAAGTCAAGGGGAAGAAAAAGAGAGTTCAGGGAAAACAAAATGAACTGTTTCCTGACAGACCTGAGAGGCCTTGTCATGTTTCCAGTTTTTATTTCAAAAGTACATGGAATGAATAATGCACATACATGCGCATGCTTACAAGAATCGACCACATACACTACAGGCCTGTTTCTCAAAGTCCCAGTAACTTTATGGGCCTGTAAAACTGTTCTGTTTTCATTCAAGATGGAGATTTCAAAACTTTTGAAAATGATACAATAAAACTATCAACTAGAGAAACTAAAAGGACTGGTTTGGGTGCCAGCTAGAACCTGCTTTCCTATCCTTCAAATTTTAATTTTAAAACGTAGCTTTGGGCCCGTTGAGTTACCAGTTGGCAGGACTTTCAAGAAATGGGCCCCAGGTCAAGTGCTTTGTTATGCATCCAGAGGACAAACAAGTAAACAAGCAGAAAATGCGTGTTAATCTAATGACAGTGCAACTTTATTTCTCTGAAACACTGTAGATATACCTTTAAAGAACTGTACTTTCCTGGGCCTTCTGCTCAACCAGTTTATTTATTTCATCTTTTTGGATAAAGTAGGAAAGAGCTACAGTGTTTTAGCCAAGGGCTGCTCCCATAGTGTTTTCTAGATATTCTAGTCTTCTCGGATAGGGATGAATAAATGAAGGTCCCTTCTCCTGCAGGGTTGGGGTAGGAGACGTTAATTTCCCACACAGGAGATTACCTTGTGATGGATGTCCTCCCCTGGGGTGGGATGGGTGGGAAGGTGAGATCGATAGACTGAAGCGGCTGCCAGAGGCGCCTGATACGCTGACGTCTGTTCTCAACCTTACACTGCACCCGTAATTCAGCCTCTCGGCTTCAAGTGGTCAGATATAAACTATATAACTATAGGTATAAATTATTAACTAACTAACTACAACCAGTGGAGAGTTAGCAACAAGTTAGTTTTGCCTGGAATTGCTGAGAAGTGCTAAGAAGAGCACTTTTAATTATCATTATCCTACATTTAGATTAACTGCAAACCTGGACATTGATCACATCCAGTACATGTAACTTGCTCAGGATACAATTTTTGACAATATCCTGTCAATATTGTATCCTTGTCTTGAGCAGTGTACATTTTAATTTATACAGGGTCATGTGATTATGAATCAACCAATCACAATAACTGTGTTTGGAGCAAGGAAAATTGCAGGTGTATACAACTGTTACAGTGATTTTTCTTTTACTGAAGAATTAAAGTCAGTGAGTAAATTGGAGGCATAAATCCTTGAAGCTTATCAGCTAAATGTACACAACTCGTAACTAGTGCAGCTTCTTGCATTTGTGGTAGAGTGGAAAAAAGTAAACCTTTTGAGAAAAATAAGACAAAGTTTAAATTTGGAGACTGACATTTATCAACAGACTGAAGAACTTACCTTGTATCAAGGAATATCCTTCCAGAAGATTCAGTGCACTTTTTGGTAGATTACTTACAATAGTGTTGAGTATAGGGAATTACAACTGATAGGTTCTCACCACCAGATTAGATCATCCCTGATGAAGGCACTTAAGACAGGAGTGTCGAAATGTTGGGTCTATGAATTGTAACTCAGACAAACCATGTCTGATTGTCCACCTGGTTGCCTTGCGAACTTGAAACAACATTGTTTTGAAACATTAACTTCTAACTGACCGAGTGTGAGGGCCACACTGAGGAATATTGGCAATATGGCCCAAGGTTCATATAAAAATCACTGAGGAACAATATTCCTAAGTATGGCCTCGAGCAAGGGAGGTTAGTAAGCATTGTTAATTTGATGTGTGGCACTCTGAGCAAACTTGATGTTGAGTTTAAATTCCAAACAAAACTACAAAGCTTATGACCATTTCTCTGGAGAATGATGTGGATGTCAGTGGCTTTTTTTTTTCGCGAAGGGATTGGAGTTGACTTAAATGGGCAAATTGGTTCTGAATTACCGTTGATCTT
The DNA here is from genome assembly GCF_964205215.1 of Stylophora pistillata. NCBI lineage: Eukaryota > Metazoa > Cnidaria > Anthozoa > Scleractinia > Pocilloporidae > Stylophora > Stylophora pistillata. The sequence goes on from NC_142523.1 coordinate 25,035,110, forward strand.
ATGGTAATTTTGCCATTCATTTTAAAAGCAAACCATTACAGTACTGTGTAGAAGCAATTTAAAAAAAAAGAGTTTACCAGAAAAGTTTAACAAACATTTGTAATGATAAGTTTGATTATACCTCACAGAAGTCTTCCCCTCCCCTCCCCCCCTAGGCTTTCCAAGGAAGTACAAAAAAGCTCAAGATATTTTTAACAATGCTACCAGAGGTATTCATGGTCAATAACCTCAGTTTATGTTATGCAATGAAGACTGACGCCTATTTAACAGTTTGTTATAAAGTAACTAGTTTATTCACCCTTCAATTCCTAAGAACTGAGGATTTTTAATTTTCCCCTCTAGCTGCTTCACATTTCCTTGTAAATTGGCTAGGGGAATTTGATGTTTGATCAAGATAATAACCTCTACCTGATAAGTTTCAATATTCTCTTTAACTGTTTGTTGAATAATGCATGGATATTATCGGGATAAATTACATGTTTTTCACTTGTGTGGGTTAAAAGAATCTGTACATTCACTGGTTCACTAAGATTTTATGGCCATGATCTGATGGGTCCTCAGTGTTAAGTGTCACCTGAGATAAGTTGGGGTTTGAACTGAGTCAAGAAATGAGTGATCATTGCCAGAACTGACTTGATATTTTATTTTATGCTTGATTCTGCAGGAGGAAAGAGGCAGGCCAATGATTGTCACAGTCTTAGGTATAGAAAGAAAAAACATACACAATTAGTGGTAAATTTTTTAACTTAAAAAAAAAATTATTGTACTTTTTCGTAACCCTTTCACTCCCAAAATCTGATTTATTTCGTAATTCTCCCTACTGTCTGCCATAGAATTCTCGTAATGTTAGTTTGTCGAATTTGGTGTTGGGTCAACTAATAGCATAATTATTTTTCTTAAGTTTATTCTCAACACTTGCCTGCTTGATATTGTACTGATATTGTAAGGAGAAATTCTGTCTTGGTCACTCATGAGAGTTAATGGGTTCATGGCAGAATTAAAGATTAATTAACAACTATTCCACAAGTGTGCATTGGATATGAGATAATAGACAGCCAACGAGGTGCTATGCGCCTCATTGGCTATAATCATCTCATATCCAACAAGTGTGAGTGGAATAATGATTGTTTTATTAAAAAATGTTCAATTACATTACTGAATTTTATTACATTTTTAGCTCCCTTTTCATATTAAGCTGAGGCATACACTTACCATAATGGCTAAGCCAATAAAAAGTCTTGAATTGCATTATCCAACGATCTGGTTTTTAATAATATGTGATATTGCACAAAATGTATTATGATAGAGCCGATATTTTTTTCCTACCCAACTTAAACAGGAAGTGCCTGTGTGCAGGACTTAAGAGGACTTATCTTGAACAAGTATACAAACCAGGGATTACAGCCTCCACTCAACGTACAAAATTGTTAGTAGCTATTTTGAGGGATTTTTGGTGTAGAGTATGTTAACTTTTAAACCTTATCAATTTTTCTTAAAAGTTAATATCAGTCAGAGCAAAGGACAAGTTATTGGTTTTTGTCCAAAGGAAATTCATGATTTCTTTCTTATATCAATTTCAGAATGATGTCAAATCTTTTTGTTTGCATATGGCTGAGGATGATGGAGAAGTGGACACTGACTTTCCAGGTATACACATACAGTACGTTTAATTCCACTTCTTAACTCTCAGAAGTGATTTAAGTGTAACTTCTCCCTAGAATAACCTTGCAACATCCAACAAACAAGTAATAAGAGTACTCCAACTTATGAGGTAGAAGTAGTTCTTTTGATTAAAGACCAAACTCTTCAGTGTAGCTAACTCAAAAGGAAATGTGTAGCAGCCAGAGGGGAGAATTAACAAACAGATCTTGGAGTTGAAGGGTTAATTTAGCATCATTTTTACCATTCTAGGACTTAGGACAGTATTATACTGTACAAAACAGGTGAAAACTTTGGACAGAAAGTGGAGTAAAAATATGGCCACTCTGAATTGAAGGACCCAATTAAACTTAGGCTTTATTCCTGTTTTTTTTTTTTAAGCTTGACTTGTAGTGCAACAAACATTTAAGCACATGCATGCACCAGATTTAAAATCAGATAAAAAGCACTTCCAGCGATGGCTTTTCTTATGATGTTTTTCATCTTTCACACAGGCCACATTGGATGGATACCATGCCCAGAAATACTATTATTATAATAGAATGTATCTGAAAACTTAAGAAGCCAAAAAACTCAAAAGTTAAATTTAGCAGTGGAGTAAGAGACTCTGGTACCTCACTCAATCAAATTTCACAAATGATACAAGTAGACATTTTGCTTATTGTTTTTGTTTTTCCTTGCCACTTGGGGACTCTGAACAATACTACACAACTTGAAAACTATCTGCAAGTATTATAATATGTGAAACCATGGAATAAGGTGTACATGTCTAGAATAAGAATAAGATTTATGTACAGTGTGATATATAGTCATGAATCTGCACCAATCATTTTAATTTGCTTCTTTGATAAAGTATTAAGTTTCTCAGCCTTTGTTATCTTTAATTATTCTTAGGTGTTTGTGTATCAATATTTCTCTCCAATTTTTTTTGTATTGTAGCGCTTGAGAACAAGGAGCCAATTACGAAATTTTTTTTCAATTGTCTGGCTTTGGTTCAGGTAACTCAGGACATTGTCTTTAGAAGAATTGAGCCAATTGTGTTTTTTTTACTACTTACTAAACAAGTGTTATATTTTGATAGCTTTCCTCCAATTGTCCCTTTCCTTTTATCATGAACCATAAACTTTCCCCTTTGTTCCTGGTTTTGCTGATTAGATGTTGAAAAACGCCATGCCCACATGATTGTTCCCAGCTTAGCATATACACTGTACCTTGCCAAAACCCAGAGTCTTAGGATTGTCTTTCCCTTTCCATCCTTTCCCCACCCCTCTAAGGGTTTTGTTCTGGCCTTCCCCCTCAATCCTCTTTCCCATTCCCCCTTCCCCTTCTCCCTCTCCCCATGGGATTATCAGTCCCCACCTTGCCCTCCCATTTTCCCCCTCTATCTCCTCCCCCTTATCACCTCTCTCCCCCCCTCCAAGATTGATATGGTTAGTCTACTTGTCCCCCCAGACCCCTTTTTAAGAACTGAACTGATGGATAGGAGGGTAATCTCTGCAATAAGTGTTTCTGCTCAATAGTGTGTATTATTATTTAATACACTAAAACAGTGGATAGTGTTTAAGGTGCACTCTGATTGGCAACTCAAACTCCAGATATCCTTTGTTATTCACTTAGCAACTCAGGTGGGATTTACACCAGACAATATTGTAATAGTTGCAAGAATAAATGACAGAGCAACATGTAAAGTCATCTTTTTGAACTGTATTATCTTTTAAATTAGTTAATGTCTTACTTTATACTAAAACAACCACTTACCTCAATGTTGGTGGCTGGTGGTAGATAATTATAATATTTACCTTGGTGCTTCATTGCTTCTAAAAACACCAAGTACCTTATAACTATGAAGTCTAAAATAAATATTATGTTGTTCTCTAACTCCTTGCTGATCATTACGATTTCTAGAAAGATGCCAGTCCTACAAAACCAACACCTCACAAACCTTCATCAGGGATCATAGTTACAGTGTAAGCTCAAATATTTTTAAGAATCAAAAACCATTTTCTCAATAATGAAATATTTCAGAAATATGTAGAGCTTAAGGTTGCCCAAGTCAATTTCATGCTGAAAGTCTCATGGGAATGCTGGGGATTGCACAGTAGGCAGAGTCCTGGCCTCCCACCGCTGTGGCCTGGGTTTAATTCCAAGAGCTGGCATCACGTGTGGGTTCAGTTTGTTGTTGGTTCTCATCCTTGGTTCAGTGGTTTTTCTCCAGGTCTTCCAGTTTTCCTCCCTTCTACAAAAACCAACATTACAAATTCCAATTCGACCAGGAAACAGTGGACAAGAAGAGCCACCACATTGAATAACCACTGCTAAAATGCCATTGTTATAATAATATTATATTTGCTTTTGTTATTTAATTCCCACCATGCACTACAAGTATTAAAATTAATTGAAAACCAAAACTACTTCATAATGGGTCTTGCTCACTGTGGAGTTTCTCTGGCTCAGTGATAGAGCATTGGAGCACAGAATCCAAAGGTCTGAGGTTTGATTCCTCATGGGAAATCAGACTTTTTCCTTTGTTCCACGCTTGTGACAAGAGGAAAAACTTCTTACTCCAATCCTTTACCCAACTCAAAACTTACCATCTTATGCTATTGACAAAATTACTTCTGTCAGTCTTTGAAAATTACATATTAATTAAACTATTATAATAATTAATTTCTGATTTGCTTTTTCAGGAATGAGCCCCAGCATGGCTTTTCAAGAGTCAAAGTGGACAGCATGAATGCTAAGATGAAACAAGTATATGAAAAAATGGTTAAGAAGAGAGGATTACGAAGAACAGGTTTGAAAATATACATGACTTAAATATTATTATAAGCTTTGTGTCTGCTCGAAGGGAAACTGTCCGTTAAAAAAGATATGACTTGTTTTCCCAATTGTCTTTAAAGCAAGGAAAATTTGCAGGTGTACAACAATGAATTTGTAAATTTTTTTTATTTTTTCTGAAGAAGTCAGTGAGTCAGAAGCATGAATCCTTTAATCTTATCAGCTAAATGTATGCCTGTAACTAGTCCAGCTTTAACTTTGTGGCAGAGTGGAAAAAGCAAATTTTTAAACCTTTCAAGAAAAATAAGTCAAAGTTTAAAGTTAGAGACAGAGTCAAGCATTAAATACCTTGTATAGAGAAACAATCTTCAAGAAGATTCACTGCTCTTTTTGGCAGATTCTTTACAATAAGTGTTGTTTGATTCTGAGTTCTTTAATATCCTTTCTTTTTTATTTCGATCATAGCCAAGGAATATGTCTTGGAAAAACAGTCAGAGCCAGGGGTTCCCATTAGTCTCGATGCAACCCTAGAAAGCATGGGAACAATGGAATTCTGTCTCGTCAGATTTGGCCGTAAGTAGATTTTAATTAGCCCACTTTAACTTAAGTTTATAAGTGTTGTCTTTGCGCAGTAACTTTTTTTTGTACATCCATTTTGGCATCACTGTTGGTTCTTGCAGTCTGCTTGGCTCACAGCAGACTGAGTGTAATCAGTTTGCAAATTGCTCTTTTTTCAGGCTTCTGAGTCACATTGTTTTTTTCATTTATTACCAACACTTTTGAACAAACTGGGAGATTGGACCAAAGAGATGAATATTAAATAGAACAGACAGTATTCCTATTTTGACATTAAATTGTGAAGATAATACTAAATAATAAATATAGCTAAGTTGGGTCAAATGATTCGGTCTGAAATAAGGAATACAATAATGTTGATTGGAGATTGAAGCAATATTTGCCTTTTTTGTTGATATAATTGTAGGAAAACGGAATCACGAGGAAGAAAGGGAAGAGCCTAATATTCGTTTCCAAGCTTACACTTATTATACATACAGGGTAAGTGTAACACAAAATTAGGGACCTTAACTCTTTACACCCTAACATCAGTATGCATATTCTCCATACTGTTCTCTCTACATTTCCTAAAGTACTGACAAAGAGAATTTGTCAAACAATCAGAGTTTATTTAGTTGGTGATCATTTGCTTTATTCTCCTGACCTCACTGTGTGATTCAGGGGTGATAATTATTTAAGGAGAAATTTGATGCTGGTCACTGTTAGGGTCAAAGGTTTAAGCAAACCACAACAGTTATGGCAGTGAGGACATAATTATGGAAAAACAAAATAATCTGATGGACAGGACAAGGGCTCTGCAATTACATCTAATAACTTTGTCTTTCTTGGTCTCAGTGTGCATGAACAACCTTGTGGGCAAATTCTTTAAGTTTTCATTTGGGACTCAATGCTGCTCACATAAATTGGATTATGCTGAAGTTAAGATGTGACACCATTACAGACAATACCCACATACAGGCATAATGGAAAAATTCTGAATAAAAGTATAATTTTTTTTAATGTTTTCCTTTGCATTGCCCTTCTGACTGCCCAAGGTTTCTATTATTGCAGATGTTGTCTTGGTTTGTTGCTTAATATACACTCTTGTTTAGAGAAAAAAAATATTATTTAATCCTCAGTCATACAGGGTCAGCATGCTGCAAAAGCTGAGGACGGTGACGGAGATACACGTACAGCTTGGTAAGTCATTCACGGATATTTATTTTGTTGGCTTTTCATCACTGACTTTCAGCCAATACATCTTACTACAAAAAATCTGATTGGTCAAGAGAATTCAATCAATATTCAATAGCATGTGAAGTTGACACAATAAATGCAATCTCAGCAGCCAATATTGCATAATAATCATGTCAAGTTCAAAGTCTGCTTAATTTCCAAGCCCCTCCTCAGTGTAGAGTTCTAAACCTTTTATAAACTCAAGCATATTTAAACAAGTATTGAATGTTACACTCCCCCTCCCCTCTCTACAGGGTGGGAGGAATGCTCTCCCCACCGGTACCACCTCATCTCATTTTTTCCTGTTTTATTTCAATTTTTTTTCCTTTTGTATTTCATTTAACTTCTTATTGATCCCTTTCTCTGTTGCCCTTCAGGAGTTTCTCTTGAGAAGATAGAAATTGACCCAGTACTTCAACCCAAGTCAGCAAAAAAGTTTTGGGGAAAACAAAACTTTGTAAGTATTATCACTGACAGTACATCTGTTCAAATTTGGAGAGAATATTTTGATCATGGCTGTAAAACAAAACAGAATTTAATATGCAGGTTTTCACTTTACTGCATTTTGCCAGTTAGACAGGTCGTTAGCTACCCTTTCTGCCTCACCCCACAGTTAGACAGGTTGTTAGCTACCCTTTCTGCCTCACCCCACAGTTAGACAGGACCTTAGCTACCCTTTCTGCCTCACCCCACAGGTAGACAGGTCCTTAGCTACCCTTTCTGCCTCACCCCACAGGTAGACAGGACCTTAGCTACCCTTTCTGCCTCACCCCACAGGTAGACAGGTCCTTAGCTACCCTCTCTGCCTCACCCCACAGTTAGACAGGTCCTTAGCTACCCTTTCTGCCTCACCCCACAGTTAGACAGGTCCTTAGCTACCCTTTCTGCCTCACCCCACAGGTAGACAGGTCCTTAGCTACCCTTTCTGCCTCACCCATGAGTGACCAACACAGACAAGTGATGAGAATAGAGTGTGAATGGATACTGGGATTAGTTATCAGGGAAGCCTTAGATCAAATGCTGCAGGGAAACCTTGTGGTGGACTGGCATCCCAATCTAAGGAGGAGAGGGGGGGGGGGGAATAAAACTCTTAAAGTCAATTTATGCTACCCATATAAGCTCTGGCTGCATGAGCTGTTGCCTCAAGTACAGAGGGGAACATGGAGTGTTCTGAATATCACAACATTGCAAACAAAATAGAATAAACACCGCATCACTGCAAGAAATATTATCAACACACACCGACACCATGATATAGTTTAAGCCTCAGCATCTGGTCTGGTTTCACTCATCTTTACCATGTGCCGGTCTTTGGCGGGCTGATAGTACATGTTGTAGAGGTCCATATGTCAAGTGAAATATTAACAAACATGGCCTAGGGCTACTTGGCTAAGGTTAATTAAAGTTTAACTCAAATGTATCGCATATTTTGTTCAAAAACTAATTGTGGCCAGGTTTTCAAAATCTATTAAAGAATAAACTGCATCACTGGGAATGGTTTCTTTCACCAAAAACTGTTGATTTGAAATTACAAACATCATATACCGTAAAGTTTGAGATCACTGCAACACCAGAATGCAAGTTGTTCTACACCACAATACTCCATTAAAAAAAGAGTCAGCACCCCAACACTGCAAACCCCAATGTCCCCCTGAGCACAATGTTAACTTTTTTTTATCTGAATTGTCCGGTTACCTCTTCCTTTTAATACTAACTTGTAAAATCACTTTTTCTTAAGACTTCAATAGATATGGAAAATGTGGTTGCTTGTGACCTAAATGAAGTGAAGAACAATGGAAAATCTGTGTTCAGAATAGTTTACTTCAGTCAAAATGCACATGAGTTTAAACACTACGACTTTGAAACTGATGCTGATGATGCAGGTGAGAAATTTTCTGTCTTTCTCTTTGCATACAGTAATTTATCACAGCAAAGAGCATTTGAGATAGTCTATTTTTGGAATTAAGTTGATTATTATTCCCTGGCCTACCAGTTTTTTTTTTTTGTCGACATTGGTATTTATATTCTCCATATTAACAATCAAGAGCCCCTGTATTGTTGGTGATCATTTCCTTTATTCTCAATACCCTACTGTTTGATTCAGGGTTGATATTGTAAGGAGAAATTAGATTTTAGTCAGCCTAAGGCATCAAAGGCTTCATTGATTGGGCAACAATTTTCCCTGGTGTACAAAAAAATGTTTTTTCAACTTTAATTTTGTTGTTGTTGTTTATGTTTCTTTGTTCATTTGTTTTGCCAGGAGAAATCGTGGAACAGGTCAATCACATTATCAAGTCCAACATGAGTGGAAAAAGATCAGAATACTTGTCTTCAAAAGAAAGAAAATCTGACAAAAGAAGATCTTTAAGATCATAGTCATTGTAACAAGAACTACTGAAGCTTACTCACACTGTTAAATGATCGATCAATAAAAATTATACTGTATTTCCTCAAATAAATGGCCACACTCCAATAAGCACCCACCCCCCCCCCCCCTCCCAAGCCACAGAGTCCGTAAAGCAATCTCCCTTGTCCCTAACTCACTTAAATCGTAGGGATACAAGAAAAACCTGTTTCTATTATTGCCACTTTAGATAATTTTAAACCTACAGCAGAGTCATTACAGGAGAATAACAAGGTACCCTTCCTACAATAAATGCCCCCTGTTTTACCCAACATTTTTCGAGGAAGTACAGTACCTAATTTTAGAAATTCTCCTCAAGTAAATAAATTACACAGTAGTTAACAACAAGTCTCTGCAAGAATCAAACATCTTAGGAAATGAAAATTTTCAACACCCCTTCAAATTTTGCATGCAGTTAGGCACTCGGGAGAGATGCACAAAATGCCCATTTTTAAGGTTGCAGCACTCTTGTTGCCATGATAACAATGGCTGCTTATTCAAGCCCTGAGTCATGTCGCCCGAAATTCGAGTCATGTTACCCGAAAAAAAAAAAGGAAAACAGTCGAAATGACTCTCGGGCGACTTAATACGTTACCACTTAAAAATATTAACCGGGCCAAAGAATGGTCCAAAATTGGCAAACCTCCACTGAAGTCAGTTCACGTGTGCAAATCGCAGTAACATTAACCAGACTGTTCACCCGATCTCCTTCCGTCGCGTTAAGGTGTTTAAGACCATCGCTTTCCAAATCAAGTATCCTTCCGTAGATCTACTCTTCATTTAAAGCACCTAGAAGTCTATCTCAATCGGGACGGAGCAGAAAAATAAACCCCTTGAAAATCTCAAAACTCGCGACCATTTCAACGGGAAGTTCGCGATCACTTATGCTCGGACAGCAAGTGTGAACGCAGCTTTATTAGGAAGCACGCTCGCCCCATGTTTTAATTGTTGTTCAACAGGTTTTTGGGTAAGAAACATTAAAATCAAAGCTCAGACAACATCTCCCAAATAGCTGCATTTATTACAACCAAATATAGTTTGATGTTTTACACCATGCAATTAAAGATATGTAAATCCTTTTGTGGGCGCTCCCTGGCACTTTCTTGTGAACTGCACCCATTTATTGAGGTTTAACTATGGCATTACTGTTCATGTAGTGGTAAGTTTGAAAACTCTGCAAAATAAGTTCCATGGTCTGATAAGCTGTGAAATTTTTACTCAGCCAAATCAATTTGTGGAGAGTTTTAGGCCATGAGACAATTTTAAGTGGCGCATTCCGTTGTGTGATACAATAAAGAATGGCATCGTAAAAATAAGAACAAAAACAGATGGTTTTGAGGGTGCAAGGACATAGGTGCATGGAAATAATCTCGCGCACCTAAAAATTCGCGCGCTCCTTAAATTTCATCCATTGCAGACCTGACACCTCATTCTCGTTACCAGTCCTTTTTATTTTTGGTCGCCTAGCCATAGCAACCGAGTTGCTCTGAGAACGAGAATACGGAGACATCATTTTCTTTGATATTTACAGACTTGCAGTGCGTAAGAAAGAATTCGCACTGAGAAAAGGGACTGCTTTTAGCGTATATGAATTTTAGTTTCTGTCTTACCCTTAGAATCAAGCTCTCCGTCTCGATTCGCGTCAAAAGCCACCACATATCGGTTAGCAATCAGCAGAGAGATATCAAGTCCTTCTGCCAACTCATCTGGTGAAATACCACCATCTCCATCTGTGTCAATAGTTTCAAATGTACCATCCTGAAGAGATTTAAAAGTTTGTATAGTTTCTAAAAAAATTGTGGTATTGTGTCGGGGTCGGGGTTGGGGTCGGGGTCGGGGTCGGGGTCGGGGTCGGGGGGGGGTGTGGGAGGATGGTTTTGGTATATACTGAAACAGTGCATGGCACTCAAGATGTGCTCTGACTGGCTACTCAAACTTAACTTGAATATCCTTTGCTATTTATCTTCCAGCAACTCACGCAGAATATGCGCCCGAAAATGTTACATTCGTTGTAGGAATGAGTGAGTTAAAATCACCTTTAAGTGTGGTATTATCTTACTGTTTTAATTGATGCCTAAACATTTGTAGCTCAGTAATTATCCACTGGTACCCACCCCTACTTCGGTCGATAGTTTATAATTACCAAGTGAGTTGCCCATGTAAATCAGCTTCCGTAAAGACATTTCAAAGCTGAGGTTCTGAGCTTTGGCTCTTGGCTCTGATTTTCTAGTGGTGAAGGGCAAACGCTGCAAAGGTCAGCCTTAGAAACTCTTTCTGGTGGTGGGTAGATGCTAACTCAGTAGACGTAAAACAAGCTGTTACACAACCTTTCAGACCCCAATCCTTCTTTATCAATACCCTGAGGGAATTTTAGTTCCCCTTCCAGATCCTAGATCCTAGTGTCCCCGTTTCTTCTGGTAACTGATCCTAAAAGTGAAAACAAGTGGATACGGGGGCGCCAATAGATATAGTGCATTCACTGAGCATGCGCATTATTGGTGTCTTATTTCCCGGCCAACGATGCAAAGAGCAAAGACATCAGCCTTTCAAAAGTTCCACAGCGCCTTGAAATACATCCACTTCGAGGTTTGTTTAGTTTTTTTTTTAACGAAGCAAAACAAAGTAAAACAGTTTTGAACAAATTCAGCCAATTCTCAATCCCCTCTTTGCTAATTCTTTTATTCTTCTCCTGAGATAGATGGACACGCCCTCAATGTTAAGAAATGTACGATAACTTACCTCATAATTATCAATCTCTCTTTCGTCCGAAGTCACGACTGGCCTCCGAAATGCCGCGCTGGCTGCCAAAGCCAACAGTGCACAGAAAATAAAAGTCTTTGTATTCGTCATGTATCTCAGTCCCCTTCGCTTCTGTAAAACATAGAAAAAAAAATACAATTTCAATACACTTAACCAGGTTAATACATATATACACACATAACCTTTATTTCTGTGTCTAGTGATTTCAGCGCCAAGACACTGATAGGGGACACTAACAGATACTGTATGTTGGAAATTTGGTAAAAAAATATTGATTAAATAATAAAATATTGATAAAATGATTAGCAATTAATACTGATTAAAATATTGGAAAAAGTATTAATTAATTAATAATAATTAATTCCAGTACGATCCCTAAGAAAAGATGCACTCGTAATTACTATTTCGAGCTTGACAAATCTCTTAAGTTTGCTACTACACTTTTTACAATCAAAACTATATGACACTATTTTAAGACATTTAGACTCTAAGTTGTGCAGAGATAACAAATCGTTCCACATCCATTGACTTCAGTTGATAAATCTTTCTTTCGTATCATCGCTCTGATTATCCTTTCCTTTTTGGTCAGCTTTGCCCGGAGTGATGGCCCTAAATAGCTGATCGAATGCTTGCCATGAGTGACAGTGCGATAACGCACCCGCCTGAAGTCACAGTTTCTTAAATTATATTTAACTTACTTGTTCACATTTCAATTGGAATATATCTGTTAAGTACGTTGGTGTAAGTCCCCCTTTAACTTTATCCATGAGGACACACACACCTTGTAGCCTTCTATTAAATAATGGTGTCACTTTGGCTTTTTGAAGTAATGTTCCATGTGTATCCGATGTGATATTAAATGCCGCCCATAAAGCTCTTTCCTGTAGCCTTTCAAGTTCTCTCCAATCCGAGGCTCGCGGAAAAGTGCCGTACCAGGTGGCAATAGAATAGCGACACATAAACTTTCAACCTCCACGCCTAACGAAGACTAGCTGTATAGCATTCGAAACGTCGTGGTCAAAACACGATTGGTTAGCCAGACTTTTATATCGTGACACAAATGATTAACTGTTCATTTATGCAAAAATATCTTGTTTCATCAGGAATCAGTAATAACTTATTTATTTCGAGAGCTAGGAAAGAAACCCGACAGTGTTTGTAGGACAATAAACCCGCAAGAGTCGTTTATGTTTTCTATGTTTTGACTATATATATTCTGCCGCTTTTTGCGTCTCCATCGCCGATATTATACAAGAAATAAAAACGTTGTAAGTCAACTTCAAGCAATTTATTTTCTTGCGCGGGATCAAAGCGAGCAATCCCAAGCGGGCAAGATGGGCCCGACCTGCCCGCTCCTGGAGCTAACCGGAACGCACGTTTCGCGTCTCACTTCCTACCTTCACTGCCAGCGATATAATAATAAGTATTATTTGCATGAAACTTTTTCCCCTTTTTATCAACGCAAGGTTCACATCTGCTAATGTTTTCAAACTACGCATGTTATCTCTGACTTAAGACTTCAGTTCAATTTGTGCATCACAGTCATGTGTTCTGCTATCTCGCGTAAACGGAGAACGGGTTTTACACAACGAGTTTGAAAAAGCTAACTTTCTACGAACATCTTGAATATTTTCTTTTGCATTATCTTTATTCTTTTTCTTTCACTCCTTTTTTTTTCACATAAAGTGCTCATACCATTAACTGCCCAACGACAGTCAGTTTGTTATCAAACCCTTTTTGTAACGCGTGTACTCGTCACAATCAAAGAAGCGAAAAATGAAAACGTTAATCAGTTCAAGACCTAATTCCTTCACCCCCTTCTTTGACCGAGAGAAGACTAGGACCGGAGTGAACTTTTAACGCTTGAATGAGTGACTGTATCACTAACCTCTATGAGTTACCGTATATATTGTATATAACAGAGGATTTTTTCTTATGAGTATCGACTGCACAAAAAAGTACTGAGATTGCCCCCTTTCATTCGCTCTAAAAGCTGCATTATAATCTCTTCTTTCTTCCATTGTCAGGAGATTTCATTTTAACGACCAACCCTTTGGCGTTGAAAAAAATACGTGGTCTTCGCGCATTTAATTATGTTGTCTGTTTATTCCTTATTTGTGTAAATTGCTCCGTTCCTTTGTTCCAATTCTTAATTCAGCTCTAAAGAAAAATAACTTACCTTTTCTTGAAAAACTGCGAAAAAAGTTGTTAGAGACGGTTCTAACGCGAATCACCTTGAAATTAGATTTGATATGCGCTGCTCGCCTCCTGACTCCAGATATTAAGCAAAATTCAAAAGATTTTATTTACCATTCCAATGTAACAATCCTGATTGCCATGACACAACTGTTCCAGAAAATTGAAGTTGCTCGCTGGGGAGTCGAGAAGACTAAAGTAAAAGCAATTTGCTTCAATCCAGGAGGTCATTTTGTGTTCATCAAAGGGATAAGACAAATCAAAGTACAGTAGACTCTCTCTCGAAGACAAGCGCTGCTGGAATTAACCGAATTCGTATCCAATTGTCTTACGTAGGAAGATGGCGGACGAAACATGGAAGAGAGTCAAGACAACGCGACCTCGGGCATTCTGCGGGAACAAGGTTGTTCCGATGCACATTAATTACATGCATTTCTGTTTTAAATGTTCTTCACTAGGAAAACTGAATTGCATGTTTAACGCTTTTAAAATCTACATCCGGTTCTAGGACAAAACAAGAAGTTACGAATTTCGCTTCCTTGAAGGTTTTTTTTTTTTGTATGTATTTGTTAGACATTTAAGAATTAATATTAGCGAGAAAAACACACAACGTTTCGATGACTCCATGTCATCATTCTCAAGTGAGAAGAGAATAAAAATTAATAGTTAATTTATACCGTACGAAGGTGACAAACGTAAAAAGTTAAAAACTTTTTTTTTAAAAAATTTAAATAAATAATTGCGCGTGTTGAGTTCATAAATGTAAACTATTAAATAAATAGTTTCGCGCGTATGGAATCCGATTGTTTGTTCAAAGAGGGCTTCATCTTCTTTATGAAAAGCATTTCATGAACTAAACAGTCCAGTTTCCCGGTGCACTTTTTAAGTACGTTGAGATGCTTGGTCAGGTCGCCGATGGTTTATAGGCCGTGGTCGTTCTTTAGATGTTTGCCGATGGCCGAATTACGGTGCTCATTAATACGTTGATGTAAATGCCGGCTGGTGTACCCGACGTACTCTGCATCACACAGATCACATTTATAATTATATACAACGCATTGTTGGCTAACTATAGGAGGTTTAGGCTCACGTACTCTGAGATCTTCACAGATTTTGCGACTCTTGAACACGGAATGAAGGGTGTGAGCAATTTTGCCGCTTAGATCTGATAATTGCCTTTTCACTGCGTCAGCTGACTTTTGATCTTTAAAAGGCAAAACCACTCGGTGAACAGCATTTTCGTTGATGGATAATTGAGCTTGCACTCCAGGGTTTTCCGACCCAACTGAGTTATGTATTGTATGTATTGTATCGTATGTATTTGTATGGTATGTATGTATTTATGAATATTTATACAGGGTAGCCCAGTTTAGCTAAGGCTTGTTTAAATGGGGCCCTGTCACACCCACCCATTTCACCCCAGGGGAGGACATCCACCACACAGTAATCTCGTGCAAGGCTCGAACCCTCGACCTCCTGCTCAACACAATCCAGCACTCTAACCAATTGAGCTAACCGGGGGGCGGTTATGTTAACAGGGTTAAGTTATGGTAAACTGATTGAAAAACAGCGGTTAGATAAATTTTCGTTCCTCTCCACTCCCCTAAAAAAATCGACATTGCAAATTAGTAGTGAAATTCAAATTGAAAGTGGTCAGAGAATAAATTGATTAGCGATGGGTTCGAAAAAGAATTCAGATGTAAAGGAACATGAGACAAAAAATCAAAACAAAACAAACAAATGAAAGAAAAATAGGCTAGGAACAATGATGGATGGGCAAAATTTCCTTTAGCAAAACAAATTTTTCTTTGTAAGGTACCGCGAATCATCCATAAAATGTTAATCACTGTAGAGAATCAACTGATTTAAACCAACTTTCAAGAGCTCATAGAGACATTAATCACTGTCATAATGTCCTAATTTAGCGTGTTACCAGGACAGTAAAATAAATAATAATAATATGAGAAAAAAAGATTCTAGTATTTTTTTTCTTGATCCCATATTATGATTTATAGTCAGTTCCGATCTTTTATGTTTTTACCAAATACGTTTGATGACAGTCTTCATTTCCTTTTAAGTCATTCACAAATTGGCAATAACAATGTCTCATATGGTGCTCGGGGGAGGGGTGGGGGGACTGTATCTAAGGAGGATCTCTCGCTCCCCCGCAATTCAGGATTTGAAATCATCTTGGTATGCTCATGAATTCTAACAAGATACGGCTGTAGTAACACTCTCCCCTCTGCCTATTTGAAATATGCTGCCAACGTCCTTGATGGTAAATTAACACAGCACATAAGCTGTGAAATATCTATAGTGACACGTAGCTAATAGACCATAATTAATTTACACCATAATCCTTTAACTCCTTTGAGTGAGCAAGAAAAAAAAAATTCTCCTTACTGCATCGTCACAATTTAAAGCAGGCAAGTGATGAGGATAAAGAAAAATATCACTGGGAGATTACTAGTTGATCCAATGCAAAATTCTCTCAACTGACGAACTGTATGGTAAACAGTAGGAAGAATTGCTGAGTGAAAGGGTACAAGAGTAACAAATGGCTTGTAATGTCGTCATGTTAGAGCATGATGCTGTTCTTCACATGGAGGTTACAGCTGCAATGTCTTTGGAGGGGGTTCGTTACGGTGTTACGCGTTTCATGCATTGTACGGGAAAGTGAAACTGAGCATATCAGCTCTAAATAAACTCACCGATTAAAACAAGCAAAGACTCTTCACTCAAATCTCCTGATCGAACTCAGTTTTCCCTGGCAATGGGAGGAAGAAAATCTGTTCAACTGTTCAAAGGCGATGAAAAGTGAGGTCTAACGTCTGCTGTAAAACAAGATAAAAAAAGGTTTTAGTTTTTCACATTCAGATCCATCATCAATAACTGAAGTTAGACATGCAAAACCGAAATACGTCTACTGAGATGGAGCCAAGCAAGTATTAGCTAGACTTTTTAAACATCCATATCTTTGCCAACCTTCCTTCCGGTGATAGAAAAAATATTTATCTATTCATTCCTTCGTTTTATTTGAGTTTCATTTTTCCGACACCAAACTCAGGACTCATTCAGGGTTTTACTCGAAAGTAAAACATGTGATGGCTGACTTTGGGGAGTAGAGGTCGGAGCACAGAAGATAGCTGGAAAGAATTCATTTTAACGGGAGTTGATAGTGTGCAATTTAACAGGTTGAATTCATTGCTTATTATGAACGAAATTAAAAATTTTTAAAATGACCTGGTTGCATACAATTTTCTTTTCATTTACAAATATATCTGGCTCACAAAATTTGTAACTTTGGACAATGCTGGCAATAAATTCACAAAAAACCGCCATAAGACAGTCAAAATAAAGAAAACATAAACGACCCTCTTGAGTTTATTGTGCTACAAACACAGTTGACTTTCTTTTTCGGCTCTCTAAATCAACAAGTCATTCTTGAATCCTATTAAAGCGAAATCTTTTTGGTATATAATAAATCCTTTCTTGACAAAGCTTGTTTGGTAAGATGGCGTTGTGACAAGGTAAAAATAGGTTTCAGTTTTCACGCTCAGATCCATCATGAACAACCAAACTTAGACGTACAAAACCGAAATACATCTACTGAGATGGAACGACCAAAAGTTTGGGGACATTTCTTTACAAGCACAATTTCAAAACCTCAATACATCTACTGGGATGGAGCAACCAAAAATGTGGCTAAATATCTTTACACCATTTCCTTCCAGAAATACAAAAGTTAAAAAAAATCCATTCCCTTGTTTCACTTGAATTCCTCTTTTTCGACACCAAATATAGAATTCAAGACACATTTAGGGGTTGCCTCTACAGCACAGTATGCAATGATTCACTTTGAAGAGGTTGGATTAGAATGATACTGAAAAGAACTCATTTTGACGGGAGCTGATAGTATGCAATTTAACGGGTCGAAAAACTTTCTGATTCTGAATGGAATTGAAAATGTTTGAAAAGACCTCGCTGTCTGATTTTCTTTTCATATGTAAGGTCTTTTCCAGTTCTTATCACAAATGTCGTTGCTGCAATTACGACCAGAACATGATTGAGATATGCTGCTCGCTTAGTATGGACTCTCTTTTCCTTTATATCCGCTTCTGATCGCCCTTAAAAGAATTTTTGGTCTGGCTGTCTATCTTTTCGTAAGCAATCTTCGTGATCCTAGATCAGTAATCCTTAGCGATATAAACTAAAATAATAAACTCTTCGTAACATACAGTAACGCTGTCACCCGGCTCGCACAAGGAAGATTAAACTGAGTATATCAGCTCTGAATACACCCACCGACTAAAGTAAACAAAGGTTCTTGACTCAAATCTCCTCAGATCGAGGTCAGTTTTTCCTGGCAATAGGAGAAAAAGATCCTGTATGTTAATTTATTTGATGATAAGGAAGTCCACCTTTCAAATAACGCAAAGGTTAGTATTTCATCAATTTTTGTCAAACTTCTTGAGGCCGATAGCTTCAAATGTTGTAGAACATTGATGAATTAATCTTCCCAGATCTTATCTGATCTCTAAGCCAGTGGTTTTCTGCTGTCAAGTTATTACGCCAATTTTTGCGCTAAGATGTCAGACAGAACTTTGCACAGCTCAGCCTTGATACAAATTTATTTGTTACCTTCCAAGGAAGACAACCATAAAGAACGTAAAGGAAAGCAAATAATTTTTCCTTTCTTTCGCCTCCCAAATGACACAATGTAAGTTGCCTTTTGGCACTTCTGCTGATGTAAATAAAAATTGGCAGCACTTTTCTAGCGTTCCAAAATACTTCTGAGCTTTTCTGATCACAATCAGCCAATACCAAAATACATCTGATGATATGGAGCAACGAAAAATTTGGTTAAATCTCTTTACATCGTTCTTTTCTAACCTTCCTTCAAGTGACTGATGAAAAAAATTTTATTTATTTCTCCGTTTCACTTGAATTCAGTTTCTCCGACACTCAATTCTGGACTCATTCAGGGGTTAGCTCTAAAGCGCAACATGAAATGGCAGACTTTGAAGAGGTCGGATTAGCAGGTAGCAGGAAAGAATTCATTTTGACGGGAGCTGAGAGTATGCAGTTTAACGGCTGGAATGTATTTCCTATTTTGAGTGGAATTAAAAATGTTTGACAAAACCGCGCTGTTTGAGATTTTCTTTCATTTATGAATGTATTTTTTTTAGTTTTTATCACAGATGTCATAACTGTAATTACGACTATAGCATGATTAAAATATGCTGCTCGTTCGGTATGGACTCTCCTTTCCTTTATATTCACACCTGATCGCCCTCAAGTAAATTTTTTGGACTGGCTGTCTGTCTTTTCGTAACTTATCTTCGTGATCCTAGATCAGTAATTCAATTTTAGATCCTTAGCGAGGAAAATAAAAATTAAAAACTCTCCGTGACATGCATGTACGTTACTGTTTGTCCACTAAGAGGCTCGTAACGCTGTCACGTAACTAACGCAAGGGAAACGAAACTGAGTATATCAGCTCTAAATAAACTCACCGATTAAAGTGAACAAAGGATCTTCACTGAAATCTTCTGATTGAGGTCACTTTTCCTGGCAGTGGGAGAAAAAGAATCTTTATGATAATGTAACAAATGGCCTTAGATGTCGTCATGTCAGAGCATGATGCTTTTTAACCGCATCTGGTTTTTCTTATTTTGTCTGCAATCGATATTATGCAAATTACATCAACAGGAAAATGAAAAGTTTATAAAGCGTCAGTTGTTACACAGGATAGCTTACCTTAGAAAGATAAAAGCCTCAGTTTTATACTGATTGATCTTTAGATGAAAATCCAACTGTTCAAAGGCAATGAGTATTGAGGCCTAACGTCCCTTGTAAAACAAGATAAGAAAAGGTTTCAGTTTTTCACGCTCAGAGCTATCAACAAAAACTAAAGTTAGACACACAAAACCGAAATAGCTGACTGTCAAACAATGTTGTGTGTATCTTATTAGAGGCTGGTCGCCTCTCAGCTTTTCCTGCCCACAGGGTGGGCGTGCTTGAACTGAATGCAGAATATCGTTAAAGTGTATGTTAAACAAGTGGATACCTTATAATATTTCAGGGCTTAGTTTTTCTCCTTTTCCTCTCTTATTGATACAAAGTACTCCTTTTCCAGAGTAACCTCTCTCTGGGACAGGGCTAAGAATTTTTAGAGGGGAGGTCATAGTTTAGGATTCCTGGTTGTATTTATACAAGAAGTGGCCTTCATAGATATCAGCAGGCTGTTATTGATGGGATGAAAAGGACGTTAAAATGAAGTGTTTTGCATCGCAAGTTATTTATACTAGCTATATTTTTCATAAATTGTGCACTTTGGCAAACTTGAACATTATGATTCTTGTATCGTTGGCGTCAAGTTTGGTTGTCACGGCTCCTCGCAGAACCTCATACAAAAACTTATTCTGACTAGCCCTCATCTATCTTAATTTACCTTTTTAATTTTTTTCTCAATGTAGGGTCATCGTTAGAACAGTACGATAGAAATGTCTCTTCATTAAATGATCTTACAAAGAGACCCTTGGGTTACATGTAAGGAAAAGCAGACTATCCCACTAATTATGCAGTCAGAAGTGAAAAACCCATGTGTATATGAGAAGAATTTTACGTCGAGAGATGTGGAAGGCATGGCAAGTACCGTTTGTTTTGTAAGGAGAAATAAGATGTTGGTCTCTCTCAGGTTTAAAAGGTTAGGAGTAAAGATATTTATAGCTAGGGAGTAATGATAAAATTAAAGTTTTAAATCAAAAAACCATCTCTGGCAAAAATGATCAAAAACTACGAGCTTTCGACTGCCCGAACTGCAGTCTTCGACGGGTAAAATGAATGATAAGCAAGCGACATCAACGTTGGTGACCAAGATCTGGAGCCACTGGAAAGAGAGATTCGACAGTATACTCTCCGTGAGAGGGTGAAACATCAGCTAACTCTGTGGACACGCTTTAAGCTACAGAATTGCGAACTCTCGCATGCGGGGTTTTCTGGAAGGGAGTGTCTTTAGTCTGGTCCTTTAACTCATTTTCATTTTAGTGTAGAGGTCCCCGCTTTTCATTAAAAAGCCTGCGGTGTGGTAAGGCTGGATTGGAGGTGACATCAGGGAGAGGCGTATGGGTAGCGGACCAGAAAATAGCGTTTTTGTTCTAGAATTTTGGAAAGGGTTTGGGATTAACCAGATGTAAAGAAATAGATATAATATTCCCCAACCCAAACAAAAAAATCCAATCAAATCAGCATTTCTGGTTCAGAAACACCGAGGGGGAGGGGGGGGAGGTAATCCTCTGATAATAATACCCTGATACCCTGGGTGCTCTGTGACGCTATTAATACTTCGATTTCGATGTGTAAAGACCCCATGTAAAGCATTTTATCTTATCTATTCAAACGACTGATCATTCAAACAAGCGGCCAGTGTGAGTCTTGGAAAAATCTCTGAGCGGTTTGTAGCCGCGGCCATCATTCTGAAATACTGCATACGGTTCAGTGCATAAAGCCAGCGACCGGCCGGTAGTTTCCCGCGTACACAAGGCTTGGCAAGTGTGCTTTTACTAGCACTCTAAATCTGATTTTTTTCATCAGGCACTTTTATTAACCTATTATTGTGTATTCAAATATAATTTGAGTCCAGAATGTCTCCACCAGAGTCAGTGGCATGTTTAACCAGATGTCAACAGATCACGATCATAGTCCCCATTTGTCATTCGCCCGTTGTCGCGAGCGAAATGCCGATACAAAATTTCTGTTTCGCATAGCTAGACGTACGTAACTTCACACAGATTTTATCATCTCTATATACTTCTACACAAATAAAATTTATGGAAATGGAGTAATTTTGAGCAGAGACATGGCCGTCTGCGAGATATTTTAAGCGATTTTCGCTAGAAATTTGAATCATGAAAATTCTCGAATTTTTAAGGTTTTCCTGAAATATTATTATTTTAGAACCTAGTCATCGCATCCTTTTCAAATTTAGTTGACTCCAATGAGTATACTATTGATCTGAAATTGGCAAAGATTCTTAATTATATCAGGACCCACTAGTCTCTGAGCAGTTTTTAAACTTCATGGACGAGTTTACCATGATTTTAGTTAAAATTGTGTCATTTCACTCGAACCACTGTATCTCGTGAACTGTTCGGAGTTTGGAAAACATATTTGGCAGGTTTTTAACTTAGACTAAAACCAGTATGTACATAAAACAGTATGAAATTCTGGAGGGTACCATGTAGACTCAAATTTTGATATTGCTTGGATCTCACGTGGACACGTTCCCAAGATGAAAATGCCTTAGAAGCCGCGTGACATCGAGGCGGTTAAAATCGCCGGCTAAAATAAGCGCACAGTTGGGGTAAATAGATTCATCCCGGGCCAGAGAGTTAAAAAAATGCTCACGGATGTTGATATCTGCTCCAGGGAATGATTTACTACAGCTACTGTAAGACAAGAGAATCCTCCGCTTTGAGGCGTCATTTTCTTTGCCGATTTTCTTTTACAGAACAACCTCCAAAAACTTGGTACACCCAACAAAATTTCAAAAATTAATTTTCTCCTTAAAACCTCTGGAAATAGGAAAATGCCTTCGAAAACAGAGTTCCTCGGTTTTAAAAGGCAGCCTTCATTATTATTTTCCGGTTCCCTAAATTTTAGACCTAGGACACTTGAGCCCGCGTTGTTCACCGCATACCCTCTGACGTGAGCATTTTATTATTCAGCTCTGTCGCGTTCAACCGAAGTCATCCTCTTCTCTTTTGGTTTTATTTTATTTCAGTATGCGTGGAGAGCTGCTGAAATATCGAAAAAATGTCCATTTCTCGTCTTCTTTGGAGCAACCGAGGGAAACTTCATGGAGAAATACAGCGTCGCGCCATCGTGATAACGTACACGTTCATGACAAATGACCGGTGCAGATGAGATAGTAGGGACATTAAGCATCGATGACTTTGGGTGTCACGGACGTTCGATCGTTCGCAGGAGGGGGAATCTGGGAACGACGTTGTCGCCAACAGAGTTCGTGACATGACTGCGTTAAGCAAAACAATTACGCTAATTTACAGACGTTGTTGGTCGACCGTGAAATGTAAACACATCGTAGGCGTGCTCTCGATCTTGACGATGTCCAGTTTAAAGAAAGCTCGAGAAATGCTTTCTCTAGCATGGAGTCATCATTTTATTTCCGAAGAATTTTTATTGTATGACGCTAGTTTCTCCAAAAATCCATCATTTCCTCACGCCGACTACGATCGTTTTGATCTCGATTCTATGGACGAAGCAGAGTGTTTTCAGGAGTTTCGAGTGAGAAAAATGGACATTGTTAGACTTGCTGATGCCCTTGGATTACCTGCGAGTCTGTGTTGCCACCAACGAACTCAGGCCAACCGCATAGAGGGACTGTTGCTAAAAAGATTTGCATACCCATGTCGTTTGGGTGACATGATCCACAGATTTGGACGAAGTGAATTGCTAATAACAGGACAGACAAATAAAAAACAAATATCAATTTGTTTTTTATGTACTTATGTTTTAAAAATAACATGACAACTGTGGGGAATCTGTTTGTCTAATCACTTAATCTTCTGTACCAAAATAAAAATAAGGGCTTGTGTTATAAATGCTCATTACACTGTATGGCAAAGTTCATAGAGTTTTTAATCAAAATTTTGTTTCAAAGTAATGTGCCCAGTTTTATATTATAGCAAGTCATGTAAATTTTAAAGTTCTATACATGGCATTAATTTCTCATCAGTAATATACCTTTTGAGGATAAGTAATTACAATGTATATGCTGGTATGAATAAATTGTGTCATCAACAAATTATATAAAATGTAATACAGAAAGCATGAAGACATCACAAGCAATAAAAAATATGTTAAGCATAAAAAATATGTAAGCAGTCAATTTCATCACACTAACAGACTCCACCTGAGGTAGATGGTGATTCTTTTGATCAAGAAGTTAATATGTACTGGTCCGTTGCTTTGGTTGGGGCCGATACAATCATAGTTTAAAAAAAATGTTTTAAAAGAGTAGCTCAAAAGATATCCAACAATATTACAAAAATAAAGGCATAAAATATATGTTTCATGGTATAATATTGTAAATCTTCAAATAAGTGGTGATCAGGGTACTTATTCAAATTTTGAGTTAAAACAGTAGGGTGCTTATTCAAGAGGGATCCTTTTCAGTTCACTTTAAACATGTTCGCAAGCTGAACTGAAAGCAAGTATTAATGTTCAAATCTGGGCCAGGGAAGGGGGCAGGGTGCTTATTTCAAATTTTCGTGGATAGGAGAGTGCTCATATTTGAGGATTTACACTTCTTTTTCCAATTTTTCTTTTCTAATATTTCCATAAGCATCTTATACTGCTGTTGTTGCTGTTGAGCCATGTAGGTTTGCATTTGTAGCAACTGCTGCTGTTGTTGTTACTGGAACTGTTGTTGTTGTTGTAGTTGTTGTTGCTGCTGCTGCTGTTGTAACAGCAGTTGCATCAGGCTGTTATGCTGCTAGTCAAGCAATTGCTGCCTCTCAGTCTCTTTCTCCAACTGCACAGATCTTATTTCTATATCTCTCTCTTTTACCCTGTTCTCCTCAGTTGCCTGCTCCCTCAAATAGGCCACCATTTCAGTTCCATTGGATTGCCTCTTTATGGCCTTGTTTTGATTTTCACCATCCCCATCTGAAAGTGACCATTTGAAAGTGACCACTCCATGGCTTTGAGCCTGATATCCTTAGCTTGCTCTTGTTCTTTCTGATATTTCTCTCTTGTGTTTTCATCCTCCTCGTCTCTTGACTTATCACAGGCCTCAGCACTCTCTATGATTTCTTTGAGTAGTCTGTCCAGCTTGGTTGGCTCAGGACTGATGCTACTGGCTTTTAACTATTGTGAAGTCTTTTTTTTTTTTAATTTTTCCACCAGGACCATATAATGATCTCTTACAGACCTCTTGTTAACTTTAAACTCTGCTATTTTGTTGAGAATGTTGGCAATTTTCTCCCATGCCTGTGCTCTGCCCACAGTCGTCTCTTTAGCCCTGTATGGCTCAGCCTGCAAGACTTCATGGCACAGGAGAATGTCTTTCTGTTCACTCCATTGCATTTTACCACTGTTTTAAACAATGCATGAAATTTCAGCCTTTAAAAGATAACTTATACAAGTATCCAGTTAGCTTACATGAAGATCATGCCCAGTTGATCTGATATGATTAAAAAATGCAGTGTTAAACTTCTCTGTAGCATATGTAAATATAAGTCTCCCCAATTATAGATTACAACCAGATTACTTCCAGTTTTCGAACGTACACCCTATTTTTGGTAAAAATTTATATTTTTCATTCCCAAGCTGAAAATCCTTCGTTTCCCAGCGATTTTAGGCTAATTTAAATGTTCTATACAGAGGATAGTAGTACGTCAGTAAAGTAATTAATATGAATTCTACCAGTCAGCCAACAAATGGCATGGCCAGTATATAATCACCACAGTTGCAAACTGTCTTGAATTCTCCCAACCAACCTCGTGTTTAGATGAGGCTATATAAACACGGAAAAAGTGCTCTATTACTTAAGCTTAAATAATATGCTTTACGTGTAAGAGTAAGTTTAATAGCTGCAACACACATTTTATTTTCAAACCAGTTTGGGCGGTATCACGGATACCTATATTCTTTAATTTCCGTCAATCTCAGATAGTCCTTTAAGAAAGATTACTAGAGAAAAAAGTGCGTACATTCGTATAGCTAGATGTCGCACTTTGAGCCGGGCCGGGCAAAAAAGATAAACAAAATAGGAACTGCCGACTGCTTGTTGCACAAAACTAACGGACGACTTTTGATATTTATCTGTTGTAGCGAAGTTAACTTTAACCTAAGGTTAAGAATTTTTTTTCTCAAAGTACGCATTACGCTAAGCTACTTGCAAGACTTCAGAGATTTTCGTCCAAAAAAAATTAAGCTGCATGACAACTAACCTCGAAGATCTGCTTCGACCAGCGTAATTTCCTCCTTCACCGGGAACTTGCAAGCTTGACATGACTACAAGTACAACAGCCGAGAAAATTTAATGTGGTCATCGGAGTGAATGACATCAAATCATCTTCGAAGTACGGCAATTTTAATCTCAAATCCACCTGTACTTCTGCGTTTTCTCCAGGACGTCAAATTAAGTGATCTTGCGTTGTCGACGTGACCTTTCATCAGGGACGGACGGTGTATCCATAGCAACGGCTAACGACAGCTGAAAAATCACTTCCGGCGAACGTCCGTGACACCCAAAGTCATCGATGCTTAAGGTCCCTAGTTTCGTGTAGATCAGCCAGTGTATCTACAGAGGATGTCAGATTGCTCAAATTCCCGTGAAATAAGGTGCAGCACTCGGAATCTGGATGGTATGCACACGATTTCAACACGATATGTTTGCAGTTACGTCAAGCAGCCCTCCAGAAAGGCTGATCAATTTTTTCAAAAGATGACAACCAGAGGTGAGATTTCTCTTCGGGATATTGCTCATAAGATAACATTCTTTCCAAGCCTTGCACGCTTCATTTGCCTGAGACGTTTGTTGTTTAGAACTTAACATCAGATGCGAACATAGCCAAACTATGCAATATCTGATTTTTGAGCTTCGTTCGCGAACTGCCCCTATGAAAAGGAAAAGTAGAGGCCGGCCCGCAGAGATTTTTACATATTTAGAAACTAGAATAATTTTATGACCAACTAGGTGGGTAGTTTCGGTTTCAGAATGGGTTTACTTTTGGAGAAATTCAGATAAAAAATGACCGAAACTGTACCGAGATGAATAATCTATTGGTGTGTTCACATTCACTCTCTGGGTAAATTGAATGTATCAAAGTGAAGATAAATGATGTCGCTATATATGGTAGAAGTACCAATCTGTAATGTTGTATTTAGCTTGAGATACAGAAATCAACACTTTACTCTTTTTTTAAATGTTTTTGCATGGGAATGAGGCCCCAGGCTTCAAACAAGCAGCCATTGTTACTGTGGCAACAAGAGTGCTTCAATCTTTAAAAAGAGCATTTTTTGTGCATTCCCCCTGAGTGCCTACATGTAACTGCGTGCAAGGTTTGAAGAGGGGTTGAAAATTTTCATTTCCCAAGATGTTTGATTCTTACAGAGACTTGTTTTTATAAGCATTTTTAATTGGAAAATTGATATCTGTAAAATGAAATAATCCATAAAAATTAATGTTCTGGTATCCAGCACTTGAAGAATCTAACTTCAGTGCTTACACTGATTTTCTTTTGGCATTTCCTATATCTGAGTAACCTGTAATACACTTTGTATTTCCTATGCAAAATCCAGCTTTGGAATCTTTTTTTGATTTAATTAATCTGTCAAGATGATTGTAAATCCCAAGAGAAAGTAAAAACAATAATTATCTTTGAATAATTGCAAGTAATGATGGACTATTCTAAATAGGTGATAAAAGAATCCTTGAAATTGTTGATCAGAAAACAGGCTATTTTAAAAAAAATTAATGATTACTCTTTAATACATGATAATTTTTCTTCTAGATTTATGATGTTGCAGAATGTCTTAGAGGAGATTTGAAGACCAAAACCCAACACATTCTGATAGTTTACAAAAATATTTTTAAGCAAATGGCATCAAGCCAATCGATAGCCATTCCACCTAGTGAAAACAATTCACCATTGAAGTTAGCTCTCCAATCATCTTCCATTCTCAGTACTTCTCCAGTTTTAAGAGTGGATACAGCACCCCAAGTGGGAGGTAACCTTAAATCTAAAACATCTATAGGACGTGTAGAAAGCCAGCCAGTCATGACGCAGCATCTCTCAGTACAGACAACCAGTCTTCATTGAAGTGCCTCAGACCCTGATCTCCGACATCTGAGGGTCAGCCAGTAATATTGGAGCTGTTTCTACATCTCCTCAGAGCAGGCGACTCCTTCCGCCACCTCCACCTGGTCATCAATCAATGATCGTGCAGTCTAGTTCAAGCGCAAGACTGAAATCGTGAAGTGTTGCTAAGCAAAGAAGAAAAAAACCGTTGGCTTCACAGTAGATGAGAACTAACAATGACTATGATGAATTAAATTGTAGCTCTAGCAGTAGTGAACTTGAAATTTCTTACCAGGATTCATCAACTAGTTTTAACAGACAAAAGTCAGTGGATTCTGCTAGTGGTCCATATGGGAGGAGTCGTTACAGAAGTGAAGGTAATGGCTCTGTAGACAGTGGGGAAGAGTTGGACTATAATTCTGATGATGGAGGCAATTATTCTGCCAACAAGAAATTCGAATTGATGGAAATGGACTTATACATCCTTTCAGAAAAAACACCAATGTATATGCATCTTAAAAGCGCCTGGAACAATTGTATTTCGGTAAGTTCTTTTTTTTTTTCCTTTTTAGTAAGCTGTGTGGGTATGCATCATGTGTGTTAACAAAGTTCTACATGCTCTATTTACTGAACTTTAACTCTTTAGACAAAAAATGGGAAAATCAATGGTGACTGGTAATTTTGTTTCGCATTTGTCCCAGATTTTGCGAACATTTCGGTAAATTCAAAGATATCTGTGATTCAATGGTACTGATTTGCTAGGCAATTGAAGGACTGGTAGTGAGCCAAAATTACTGTTGAATTCTTTAACAGTGAAAATTGAAGCTTCCAAATATACATGTAGCAAGTGATTGTTGATCATCACAGAATTGTGGGATGTGTTGGCGCAGCATCCACTTTCTACAACCTCTATAATTATTTGTCTGAAAACTTAGAGACAGTCATGAAACAGTGAAAATGGGAATCATACGGGCTTTTCCCGACATGTACATATGGAAAACAGGCTTCAGCACAGAAAGTGCCGTTATGAGCAACCAATTTAGATTATGGCAGTTTGGGCTTCTTCGCATGAAAGAGCTACACGCTGTACATTGTGTAGTCTTAGTAAACTAACCCTCATGTCTCAAGGGCTTACAATAAGTTTGAAATTTAGAGCTATAAAGATATAAGGGGCCACCAGGTTATTGTGGAGCTATGTTGTTTTGTCAGGTTATGTGCAAGACTGGGAACTAATCAGATTATATTTCCTATGTGTACACTGTTGGCATTAGAAAAATTACAGTGCATTAACCTTTCTGCACATTTTGAAAATGAACTTGATTCACACATGTAAAGCTGCTTTTGTAACAGTTTGTTTTCCATTCTTCTTAAAACTGGGTCAAAACAAATTTCTGCTGAACATATTTCAGGATCAACATTAACTTTTCAACTTATTAGCCAAGTGACAACTTAGATGTTACAACTGTTTCAGTTTCTTTACTAGCCAAACTGGCGAGTGGAAATCAAACACCACTAGCCAAAACTGAATTTCTACTAGTCTGTGGCTAGTTAGCTACCGTTGATGTTGAGCCCTGAATTTTCTTGGAGAGTCTCAGTAATAGAAGGATTTTCAACTAGGGATGTTGATAAAATGGGGTAATTAAAAACTAGCCATGTAAAGGTGTTACACTAGTCAGGTGTTTTGGTTGGCTTAACCAGCACTGTTTTTACTAGCTTCAAGTGATGAGCAGACAGGACATGTGAGTCTTGTTGTCAAAACTTAGGTCCAAAGAAAGAAATCTCTTGCACATGATACCTGTGTTGTACACTTGTAATGTAAATAATTTTTAGGGTTAATTGATTATAAATTTTGATTGCCTCTCTCTTCAGAAATCTACACTCCGTCACAGTCGAAGGAGTTCCACACCAACTTCACCCACTGGATCAAACAAAGTTGACAAGTAACTTTTACATACATTTATTTAATAACACGCTGACATTCAAAAGTTGGGGACAGAAGGTCTGTCAAATAAATGCAACTTGGTCAAACCACTAGTTGATTGTTGATTTTCCTTTTATGCAATTGATGCTGATTTATCTATTTACATGTATTTGTCGTTTAAGTTCTGTCTTTTTTTTTTTTCCATGTACAATTCTGTTCTCTTTTTCATTTAAGTACATGTAAAAACTCTCCTCAGTAAACACTTTGCTAATATTTAAAACAGGTGCATTTTTATTACTAATACAATTTGCAGCTGTATTGCCTTACCTCAGGTCACTGTCCAGTTTTAAGAGAACCCGGCTTGTGTGGAGCAAACAGCCCACAGCAAAAAAAAAAAAAATAGAAATTTAGGGCTCATGGCTACTGAATATTAGTTAGATTTCAGTCCTTAATGTTATTCTCATATTCTTTTTTCAGTTCACGGTTATTGCCCCTGTTTAATCAGCTGAAGACAGAAATCCTTCAATCGCATATCATGGAGAAGACATTTATTCTCATCCAGGAGCTTTATACAGCCGCAGAGAAGAGTTTTAACTGAAAAAAATACTTTTAGAAGGTACGGTACACTACCACTCAGATGTAAGTTAACAACACAGACACGTTTCATATGCTCAGATGCACGGTAGTCAGACATGCACATATGATTTTTTTTTTGTGCTTGCATGGACGAAAACGAATGCATGACTTTGTTGTTCTGAGCTATAAGTTTCCTATGTGTTACATTGTTGTGTAAAACAAAGAACTTTTCGGCTTGAAAAAGGAATAAATTGACAATGGAAAATTTACACGTCAGTCAAAAAAGCTATCATGCTACATGTACAAATGTCGCATCGCCGTGCAAATTTATCGAATAACGAGCAGTAGCAGTAGATTTGCTTGATCTGAGCTGTTGATAAATCGGACGGAAAGGAAAATGTTACTCATAAAAGGCATTGAAGCACTTGTACCATCAAGGGAATACTCACTAATATGCTTCCGAATTTGTTCATTGCAATCGCACTTCCTTGAATGTTTACGCACCAGACTGTAAACAATAAAGTTGACATTGAAGGTAGTCTGAATAGCAGCCCAGTGTTTTAAATTATGACTTTGCTTTCACTTGACAGTATAAGGGGGCACTGTGCTGCTCAACCATTAGAGAAGAGTATTTTGTAACATGTGCAAACTAACCCATTATATGGCTGGAATAGCATCCAGTATGGTGACGGTGGAACATAATCCTCTTCTCTGATTGGTTTTGCACCATAGTGCCCCCCATACACTACATGTTTTATGGTTTCCTATCTGGATCCTTGGCTTCAAATGTTGATTGCAGTTCAACTTAAGTCAGCAGATCTCTTTGTGTTCATGGTGGGTCAACTACAGCAATACATGCCTCAATCCCGCAGCCAATCATCGCAAAAGAAAGGAAGCAATAAGGAGGATAAGCTTGAGTAAGTGTTATTTTCATATCACCCATGTTGCTCTGTGCAACATTTTGAAAATTAGAATAATTACACTGATGATGAAAGAGATTTTTGTGCTCTGATTAGTCAGGGATTGTGATCTATCTCGTTATAATCACCTCGCACGTGACAATTATACTAAGCAGGGGTGCTACATTTCAAAATGGCTGGCTCTTGTCTGTCAATGTTACTAAGAAGGTGATGAACTCGACAAAGGAACCTTGCGAAGAGCACAAAAGATGCTACTTATAGTTTGACTTAAAACTTTTGAAAGGTGCAGTGTAGGATATGAGGATAGTGCATATTTAATCCAATAAGCCTGGGGAAACTGGTTGCGGCAAATGAAAAATGCCCCTATGAGGGCTGCATGAGATTATGCGAACAGGGGTTGGAAAAGTGAGCTGCGACTAAAACTAGAAAGATACAGGGTTCGTACGCATCTTGAAAACCCTTGAATTTCAGGAGGCCAATTTCAAGGCCTTGAAAGTACTTGAATTTTGTTTAGTGTCCTTGAAAGTCCTTGATTTTTTATTGAACAACATCGAAAAATATCTGCTTTTGTTTTGCACCATCGGTAAACCCAAAACATAGTTGTTTCTCATGGTTTTGAGGTAAAATTGTCATTACAAAAAGTCCTTGAAATTTCTAAGTAGGGTCCTGGAAAGTCCTTGAATCTTTGGCCTGAAAAAGTGTACAAACCCTGAAGATAGAAATAGAGCGACAATCATGTTGATAAAATGCTTAATGCTGAGTTGGGGTCATGCGGAACAGAAAATATTTGCTCTCCTGTAACTCAGTTCTATTAGCGGTTGAATTTCTTTTTTTTTTGGCAAATTAAATGCGCTTTGCACTGACGGTTTTTATTCTAAGAAATTGGTCAAAGAGGGCCCAGTGGACCCCTTTTTCCAACTTAAGGGGGGATACAGGGTGTCTAGTCTAGCCTGTATGGTTGAGACGGTGAGAAAACGAAGAAGACAGCAAATGAGACCATAAGATGTCAAAGAGTTCAAAGTGAGTTTTATTTCTTTGGAAATTATTTTGGGCCCTCAGCAGCTGTTTTTAATAATCTTGCTGTCACTCATACCAGTACTTTCTTTCCAAAAAAATATGGCCATTTAAAATAGCACTTATCCTGGCACAATTATTTGCTCCCAATTGGACGTAAATTTTTTGTGGTAATTTCTTTCGATTTTCTGAAATCCCGCTAATCCCCCTCTGGAACTTTGTACTTTCAGGTTTGGTTGAAATTTCTCTTTAATTCATTTGCAGCTTTGTTGTGGTGTTGTTGAAGACACTTGTATGTCTGTTTCGTGAGACAGACATTCTATCCACAGGATTGATGGTCATAAAAGCACACAAGTAAGTTGGTGATGCTGAGGCATCTTAATTATTGTAAGTGAGTACTTTACAACAACCTTTATCACATGTTTTGCTGGAAGATTCCAAGGCCCCTTCAGGTAGGCGCTTAACTCCAGTTTCCGTAGCAATATGAAGCGACGAGAGTAAAGTGTCTTGCCTAAGAACAACACAATGTTCCTGGCCATGCAGGGCTTGAACCTGGACTGAATATTCGCCGAGCTGAATCTCGCACTTTAAAACACAAACTACTGCCCGCAAGCAGGCTGGTCAAAATATTATTTGTACACAAGTCACTCTGTTAATTTTCCAGACACTGGCTCAGTTGAAGTGCTTTCTTTTTACACAGGACAAGCTATCAAGGATCTTCTCAAATGCATTGTTCTTCATCCTTTAACCACATCACAGCAAACAGTTGGTATCTCTCCAGCAGCTCAACTGTTGTTGTCAGGAGCTGACAAGAACATGTTTACAGTGGGAGATAGGGAACAAGAGGTAGGGTTATTGTTTTCAAATACATCTACAAGGGTGCACTGTTGCTACAGTCCATCCTAGTTGTATCACAAACAAAATAAGCAAGGACACAACTAACAAGTCGTAAGTCTACAAAGCTGCGCATGGCCGAGCCAACTCGGGCTCAGGCCCCA
Organism: Stylophora pistillata; assembly: GCF_964205215.1. Taxonomy (NCBI): domain Eukaryota; kingdom Metazoa; phylum Cnidaria; class Anthozoa; order Scleractinia; family Pocilloporidae; genus Stylophora; species Stylophora pistillata. The sequence continues at coordinate 25,067,959 of NC_142523.1, forward strand.
TCCTATATAGTGACTCCTAACCTTTTGGGTGATGAAGTGTTAACGAAAAAAAATAAAATATAATGTGTCGCAGATGCTCTTTATCAAAAACCCAGGGACTTTTTGTGTTGTCCTCATTTATATCCTCTGCGGGCTCACTTCATGGTGATTTTCTGTATGTGGACTCCTGGGTTCTCATTAGAAGGCAGGACCTCTACATCGGCACCAGGATACTTAAGTATCAGTACCTGGTCACCTTTGCGTGGGACTTAAAGGAATCCAATTCTAGAAATAATTTCTCGCCAAGTAATTCTCATAAGGATGCCTCTATACCAAAAAATGTAATGAGACATGTGCTGTTATCAGTTATATATAATGTACTTTCTGTTTCTTTTCAGACTGATAAATTATTGAGAGAGGTTCTGGACAATGCTACTTCGCTTCTGTTTGAACTGATGTGTGCTGTGCATCAGGTTAGGTTTGAATACCATTAACTCCTGACTAACATCTGATTTCTCCTGAAACTACCTCCCCTAAATTGAACATTTAGGTGATGAGAATGAAAGAAATGATCGCTATCAAAAGGACTTCTTGATTGTCAAACAAGTTCTCCTTGCCAGTATCACAGGAGATGTATAGAGAAATGGAGAATATGAATATGGATGTTAAGGGCAGCGTCATTTATTAGGATTTTTGTTTCTTTACACGTTTCCTAAGCTCACGACAAGGAGAATTATTTTGTTAAACAGTCAAGAGCTTCTTTAGTTGGTGATCATTTCCTACATTTTCGTGACTGTAATATATGTCTCAGGGATGACATCATAAGGAGAAATCAGGTGCTAGTCACTCATTGTTAACTTTGATGCAGGGTTGACCTTGTAACTCATCCTTACATTCTTACAGTGAACAATGTTTAGTAACTGGACTGAATTTATGATAACTTTATGAGATTATGTTTCTTGTTATTTCAGGCCAACTGCTTTTCATTAGAAGACAATGTCCTAAACATTTTTTGGCTCATGAAGATTGTTGAAGCTCAAGAACAAGCAGTAAGTATTTCACTTGAGGACATCAAGTGTTTTGCTTGATCTTTCAAAAATTGCTTGTTTGAGGGGTTCAGGCTTTTTAGGTGATTTGACTGTTTAAATTCAATCTATAATTATGAGATCAAAAATTTCAAATTCACAGACAAACCTTCCTTAAATCTTTCACTCCCATGATCTCATTAGTAATTCTCATTACTGTCAGCGAAACAATTCTTATGATCTCTGATCTGAGAATTTGGTATTGGATCAACTAATGAGTGTTTTTGTGTGGCTTACACAAAGTGTAAACTGCACTATGTCGTGATCCAAGTTATTTATTTGATACCGGTAGTCTATTTGGGTTAAGGTAATTCATCGCAACACTGATATACATGAAAAATTACACTCTTGATTGGCTGAAAACAGCTAGATGCCTTTTCCATGTATCACTAGTGCAAAACTCAGTCACAAATGTAAATTAGATCACACTGGAAACCAATCAGACTTATACAGAGGAGGTTGTGCTGATTGGTGCACCCTTTAGCTGACCAAAATAAACAAAAGCCTGGATAAATTTTATATATATTGAAAAAAAATAACAAAACTGCATTCCTGAGTAAGATTTTAGCTGAAAGCAAATTTTGATAGTATGTCAAGTTGACCATTTACATGACAACGTCAAGTTCACCTATTCATTTCATGTCTCCACATAGCTTGAATTTAGGCAACACACAGGCATGAAATTACAATTTCAATAATGAGAAAAGCTTAAAAATTCTGATACTTTAAATCATGATACTATTGTGCACTAGCTTACCTGTACATTGAACCCTGTTATGTTTGTGTCCTCATATCTCTGATTACTGTTCCTGAAATCTATTATGGTGAAATTCTATCTATAATAAACTTTCTGTCAAATAAAACCACCAGGTAAAATTGTAAATCTTAAAAAAATAAAAAATATTTTAAAGTTTATACAATTGCAATTCGTTTCAAGGTGGTGAAAGGCACTTTTCCTAAACCCCTACCTGCTCTATTTGTAACGTGCAAAAAACAGTTTTCCTTCTTACGGCGGGGATTGACATTTACGGTCTATTCGTTCATACTTTGGTCAATCTGTGTCTTTAAAGGAACCGTTTCGGCTTGGTTTGCTGCCACTTGGAAAATTTGAGGAATTAACAAATTCAACGTTTCTTTTCCAACACAACACGACAATACCCAACCAACTTAAAATAAGAATACTTTACAGTATGAATCTTCTGGTCATCTAAAACTTTTAAGTCAAAACGAGACAGACTCGCCTTTTCCAATTTTTATTGTGGTTACAAACGCACATTTTCAGGCTACAGGCGAGTAAGTTGGCCAATCAGATAGCAGAACTAGTGATGGAACGCCGGTAGATTTTTACTAACATCTGTTGGTTAGTGCGTATCTTAACCCCTAAAACTTTTACAACATCAGTATGCATATACTCCAGAGTGTTCTTTCTGCATTTCTTATGGCGCTCCTTCGGTCGGCAACCATTTCCTTTATTCTCGTAACCTTGATGTTTGATTTCGCACCGACAATGTTGGAAGAAATTAGCTGCTGGTCAATCTGAATGGTGAAGGGTTAAGGGACCTTAAGAGCGACCTTAATCCGACGACAACAGCAGCGTCTCACAATCAAAGGTTGATATTCTTCGTTCTATTTTCAGAAATATTTTGTACAGAGGAGCATGGAACGTTGAACGTTATTAGTATCATGTTCTGGCCGATATCTCTCTCCCGCCGAAGCTATGCTTCTTTACCGACAACTTTACATGCTTAAGAATTTTTTGCAATATGGTACAGTGGTTGCGAATCAGATCCGAGTTGGATACGCAGAGGAATTAAGGTATGATAGTGCAGTTGACTATGAACAGTCCATCTTTTTCGATGTAGTTCGTGGCGCGAGTAAAAAAAAAAAGAAAAAAAAAAAAGATGTCAACGAGCCGAGGGGAACCCTGGTGTTTCTTTACAATCGCGCGGTGGACTTCGCCTAAAAGCCGGGACTGCTCGTAGTCATTAATACCGCTTATTTTTCTTTCGATTTCTGCTCCAGTAAGTTTTCTTCTGCTATTTTTGTTGACAAGGCATTTTTTTTTTGAGTGTTAAGAATGAATAGCAAACGATCTTTTTGTACCATTTTTCCCGCAATTGTTTTTGCAGTTGTAATATTTGATAGCTTATAGCAAGCGATTTGAGATACTCTAGAAGGTTTATCAATTACAAAGGCTTGCAGACGAGGAAAGGGGAATTATTCAGAGGTTTATCAGAGGGGACATATCGGAGTGGTAGCAATCAAGAACTTACTTCATTGTCTTAAAAAAAGTACATGAAAATTAACACTGAAAAAAATACAAGACAAAACCAAAAACAAAACAACACATATACAGGCTGTTAATTGAGTTGAAGAAGATTTGTTTTGTAACGCCCAAGCATAAATGATGAACATTTAAATTACTGTCGTAGAGTAAATGATTAGGGGCAGACGAAATGAAAGGGCAAATTAGACAGGTGAACCTTCAAATCTCTAATGAATCATTGCCATCAATATTTGTTGTTGTCTCATAAATGTTGCAGATATTACATCAGAAAGCCAGTGGTAAAGAAGAAACTTTCCACCAAGTTTCCCCTGACAAGTCCCATAACAGAACTACTGGAGAAGGTCACGGATTTAGTGTTAAAACAGCCATCACTTGGGTGACGATGGAAACATTTCTCGTTCCTTTTATCAAATCTAGTGTATAGGTATCATATTGAATTCTCTTTCCCATTGTTAGCAGTTCAAGAGGTCATTTTATTTAAGATAAGTCATTCTTAAAACAATTTTTGTATTTAAAACTGTTGAACTCTTGGAATTTTTTTGCCGAACGTTTTCCAAAATCCTGCTCGACCATGCTCCTCTATCCCAAACTTCACAGTCAGTCATAACGGGCCGTGAAACAATTGAGGACTTTGTATAAAGCGTTTTAGTCGTTTTGAATTATGTCCTCTGCGTGTAAAGTCCACAGACTTTTGCGTAGAGTTGAGCTTGAAACAAATGAGATTTGTGCGAGATACCCCAACTGGGCTAAAAAGAAATAAAACTCGCCAATTTTGAACTGACCTACAGTTGCTGTTATTGTTTCCGTTAATAATTAACTGCTTTTCCACAGCGAAAAGCTGTAAGTTTACATTACTTTATTAAACGTAGACAGCCTTGGGGGTTCGACTTCATCTCAGAAAGAGTTCATGCTTGTTACACGGCTATCAACCGTGCCTAGAAAGGTGGTGTTGTAAAGCGCCGCACTGCCTTACGGGAGGTCAAAGGTTAAAGCTCTAGACCGGACCAACACTCAGGGTCTTGAAATAACTGAGGGGAACGTGCTGCCTTTGCTGTGACATTTGCAAATGGTTAGATGTTCTTGTCTTTTCGGATTAGGACGATAAGTCCTAGGCGTCGTCTCCTACGTCTTTTGTATATTGTTTAGCAGGGGACGTCCCCCGACTAAACAGTGAAAACTGCCTTACACAGAAGCTTGTAAATTATTTGGACCAAAGCAACGATCACGAAGGCATTGTCTTCTATGCAGCCGACTCGGGAAGTTCAAGCCCTGATGCTCTTTTGCAATTGATCAGTGTTGCATCATACTGATCGGCGCACCAACTTTGTACTGATCGAGATGACGGGGGCGGTCGTATATCCGAACGATGGAAGTTTTCTTCATCGTCCAAATTGTTACCGATCTTTTGCCTTGGTTTCCAAAAATTTATGTTGATCTCTCGAGCTTCATTTGGGACGATTGGGGCGACACAGACGATCATTTAGGAAGGCCACCGTATTACGACCCGCCTTCATCATCCTAAACGCTTGCCAATTACTGATAAATGTCAAAAGACAAAATGATACAAACTTAAATCGAGACACAAAACAAAAAAACAAAAAAGAATTTAAAACTGTTGGAAATGGAATTTTTTTCTTGACGGCCGTCGGCTGAAGCAGTCTAATGATGTTACTCAACGTTATGTTATTTACATATGATGCACGATCCTCGCAGTAGATAGCGCTATTTAAGCAATAGCGAAAATCAGACCTGAAAATAATCAGGCCTGTACGGGATTCGAACCACTGACCTCTGCGATACTAGTGCAGCGCTCTAACAAGTGAGCTAACAAGCCAACTGGGAGCAGGCCGTTAAGTTGATTCGTAATAAACCCGTGAAAGTGATAAATGAGATACAATGAAATATATGAAGTTCATATATTTTGTACTGCGGTATTAGATACATATGATGCACGATCCTCGCAGTAGATAGCGCTATTTAAGCAATAGCGAAAATCAGACCTGAAAAAAATCAGGCCTGTACGGTCAGTGGTTCGAATCCCGTACAGGCCTGATTTTTTTCAGGTCTGATTTTCGCTATTGCTTAAATAGCGCTATCTACTGCGAGGATCGTGCATCATATGTATCTAATACCGCAGTACAAAATATATGAACTTCATATATTTCATTGTATCTCGTTATGTTATTTGTCACCATATGGCTGCAAGCGTCATGGGTCTCTCGCTTGATTGGCTGATTTAAAAGAATGACGATGTTATAATTCTAATTTTCTATTTATCTATAGGGTTATTGATGTTCCTTTTCTCTGGATGGTTGTTAATATTATACTATTGCATTTAGCATCATCGTCATTATCGCAATTATTATTACCATTCTCGCTTTTTTGTCCTGACGCAACGGTCCTTACCATGCGCGTTTCTATCTGTTTTCACGGGATATTATTTAGAAATATTTTATTTCAGAGGTAATTTCTAGTTTGAAATTCCTGTAACGTTTCATGATTGAAGAAACCTTCACAAGCTTTATAATGATAAGACTCCGTATTAACTCTCGATATAACTTTTTCAACGTGTTGGTTTGAGTATTACGTTAAGAATACCACAAATAATAATAAGCTAATTGCAGATCAGTCGTCGTGTTCAAAAACATTTCAGCTACCTGAGAATCTTTTTGAACCAGATCGAACGGCATATAGTCCTATTACACAAACAAGTAGCCAATTGTCCAAATATCGAAGGATGTTTGTAAAATCGACTCGCGCGTTATTACTATTTCTTTTCTACTTATATCAGTTAGATTGTAATACCTAATGATGAGTAGCCAAGGTATAAAAGTTATCGCGTCTTTTGGTTCGACATTTAATTTGAAAACTTCAATTACTGTTTTCCATTTGAAGGTTTGGATTCATCTATACTAGGGACATGACCACAACATGACATACATACCAAACCAACAAATGGGTTGTGCCTTTGCCATTGTAGTTGCAACACGCAGAGCTGACTGCATGAAATTGACAGCAACGGAATTTTACAAACACATCGATGTAAAGATAAACAGAAACATTCTTTATTTTCCTCAACATTTCTGTCATTTGGTCGTTTTCCATAAGAGTACTGTCATTTTTACAAAGTTCAAGGTATCCACTGATGTTTGCAAACGAGATTCCGAGCGCGACGCTCGATGATTTTACCTGAAAATTCCCGAGATTATTTGATGAGAGCCTATTCCTTTTAAAAGCTGTAACCAAGGGAAAGAGAGATGGGATAACTTTCAACTCCCAGAAGGAATTACTGAGAAAACTCTCCCTACACTAGGCATACATTATCCAGGAAACAAGTAATCAGAATACTCAAACTTATCTGGTAGTTATCTCAATCTAACATCAAATCATTGTGTCTACTTTACGAAGAAATATGTAGCACTTGGACGGGAGAGGTAACAATCAGGCCTTGGGAGTTAAAAGGTTTACCTTCCCCCCACCCCACTCCTGTATGTAGCACTTAGAGGGGAGAGAGAACAATCAAACCTTGGGAGTTAAAGGGTTTACCTTTCCCCCACCCACCCCTGTATGTAGCACTTAGAGGGGAGAGTTAACAATCAGACTTTGGGAGTTAAAGGGTTTACCTTCCCCCCACCCCCCTCCTGTATGTAGCACTTAGAGGGGAGAGAGAACAAGCAGACCTTGGTAGTTAAAGGGTTTAGCTTTCCCCCCACCTACCCCTGTTTGCCCATCATTTTTCCTAAGAGAAAGTCAGCTAACAGCTTATATTTGAACATTCACGCGAATTTCTTCTTGGAAAATGATAAAAATAATGAAAAAAACAAACGAAGGAAGCATTTTGCCTTTAAAAAATACATAAAAAGAAAAAGAAAAATAATAATTATAATAACAAAACAAATAATTGGAGACACTTTGCAATTCTGAAACAGAAACAAACAGTGGGTGTATACATACATACATATTTAAAAGACCTCGCAAGACTTTTTTTTCTCAGCACCTGTCGGAAGAGTGAATTAATAATTTTGTATTTTGGTTAATTTGCATCGTAAGCGTGAATATTTAATTTTTTTTGTTGGCCGCTTGATCGCAACTAAACGCTTGCCAATTACTGATAACTGTCAAAAGACAAAACGATACAAACTTACATCGAGCGACAAAAACAAGAAAAACGAAGCAAAAAGAATTAGAAACTGTTAGGAATGGAAAAAATTTTCTTGACAGCCGTCGGTTGAAACAAACGTTAACTAATGAATTTACTAAACGTTATGTTATTTGTCACCATCTCTCACTTGGTTGGCTTATTGGAAGTAATGATGATGTCATAATTCTAATTGTTGATCAGCAGAGATAACGATATGTTAAATGCCAATCAGCCGTAGTCTTTGAAAATATTAAAACTATATGAGATCTATCCATCTTTAGGTTATTATTATTCAATTTATTAGGATGTTTTTCAATATTTTATTATCACATTTATCATCATCGTCATCATCGCAACTATTACTATCATTCTCGCCTTTTTTCATCCTAATAGAACAGTATTTGCCAGGCGTGTAATTATCTATTTTCTCGGCATATACCTAAAAATATTTAGCGTCAAAGGTAATTTCTCACTCAAAGCGCCTTTAACGTTTCATGCGTAAAGGTGCTTTCACAAACTCTCTACTAACCATATGATTTCTCAGGTACTCTCGATGTAAGTAGATGTAAGTTTTCCAACGTACTGGATTGAATATTATCACAGAACAAAGTGATAATAAAATTTTAGTTCCATAAAACTGTTTATTCAGAAGTTAACTTAGTCCTCCAGACGGTTGCAAGCCCACAATGTTCGTGTCCCCTTATTGGCTCGATTCGAATTTAGGTCATCGACATAAGTGATTATTGGATTCTGAAATACGTCCTTATGCAAAGTAAACAGCACAGTCTTCCTTTTTGTTGGTTTATGTCACCACGGAAGTAATATTTATATTCAGCCACTTTCGACTTTGTTTAGCGAGAATCTATTCATTCTCAGAGAAACACCCTTGATAAAGGTAATCTTTTGTTATTTATTTTGGCTCCATCTGGAGCATTGAGAACATCGTTACTCGTGTTATAACTCGGTTGTTAACCTGCTGGTGAGGTGCCACGTATAATTAATCGTCGCCGACGATCATCATCTCTATTACTTCGATTCTGTGAAAATTTTTCCCATCGTTTTGCTCCTTTCTTTCGTTGTTAAATAACTATTTTAAGCTGATTGTTTTTAAGAGGCATTCTTTAGTATCATACAAATACTGATTCTAATTCTGACCAAGAAACAGCTTTGACAAACATAATATTAACGTTGTGTTAATACCATATCTCTGTGTATTAAGCATGTTTGGGCCAATATCTATTTTAGAGTAATTTGCTTCTGTATGCTTTATTTCAGATAAATGCTAGGAAAATGAGCGTTGCTTCTATGGTCTTCTTTAGTTTTAGATCCAAGTGGTCGACTGAAGTTGAATAATATTCGAACATTCACCTGTTTCTCCGCTTGACAAAAAAAAGGAAATAGCTGAGGCCCTTCATCTTAAATCAGTTCATTAAAAAGGAAGAAAACCAAAACTAAAAAACAACTGAAAGGAAAAGAGAGATTAAAAAAAACATAGGAATGCAAAGTTTGTAAACCACTTGGCTGCACCTCGAGTTACACCAAATTTTCTCGTATTTTCCTAACATCCCGCGCGGTCTATTACCGCGGCTCAATTTTTAGCTGGCAGCGCCCGCAGGCAGGACGAGGCGATCGTGTGTTCTGATTGGCTACCCATGCGGGCAAGATGGGGCCCGCTGAAGATTGCCCGCTTCTATAGCGTGCAAGAAATAAAGTGCGGGGAGCGGACCCACAACGCTCGTAGCCTTTGGACAATGTCGGCAACAAAGTGGAAGACTGTCAAAACAAGAAAAAAAAAAAAAATAAATAAATAAAACATAACAAAACAAAAGCAAACAAACAAAAGCAAAACACACACACACGCAGAAAAAAAAAACCCCGACCAATATATCTAGCCATCCTGTCCTATCAAGCTTAATAAATAACGCATATGAACTGTTAGAAAGTGTGCTTTATTTCCTAAATGATTTATCATTGTTCATCAAACTGTTACATCTGTTATTTTATTATTGCAAATATCAACATCATTATCAAAGAAATTATGATTGACATTATATCACATCATATTTCTGTGCTCTGTGAAACTCCATGAGAAGTCTCAATTACCGTCGTTCTGAATTGTTTTAATGAGCCGGTTGGAAGTAGTATCTGTATGAAACGTTAACCCAAGTTGAACTTGTTTATTCGGAATCTAAGTCAGGTGGCCTCAGAACACTGTGACGAAAAAGTAATATACTTAATCAAAAGGTATTTACAAATAAATAAATCTATATGCTTTAATTTTTGCAGTTTGATACGAGCCGTAATTTCTTAAATATACCTCAGTATTTTTTTATTGGCTCCACACGACATTTGTGAAAACAACATTTTAAAAAGACCAGATTGTTCTCTCCAATTTAATTACTTCCTGAAAATGGCTTCATATATCTATAGAAATCCTTTAAATAGTCCGTAAGATCTAACAATTTCTTTTTCCCCCTTATTTATCGGTGGGAATGCTTATCTTGACTTCACGACACTCAGCAGGTAATTGTAATATTTGCTCTCCTCCACCAACTCCCCCCCCTTCCTCCCAAAAAAAAAAAAGATAAATAAATTAAATAACCTTTCGAGTTTCCACATAGATTGTCATGAATGCTCAGGCTGTTCTACTGCTCATGCTGGTGGCTGTTCCCTTCACATCCGCAAGTATGTTACTGTAATATTAGGTTATGTTTAGCTATCACTTCTACCCTGATAAGTAAACGGAATATTTGCATATGAAAATTTGACCTGCTAGAGAACATGTGGCTTGTATACAAAGCACTTCGCGCTACTTTTTTTTTTGAACGCTGTGATTGGTTGGTGACTGGAGCAGTGTCTGGGGCCGGAGGAGCTTCAACAAATGCTGAATGTGGAGCTCACGGATAAATTCTTCTTCACACATAAATTCTCGCCCTTAGTTAATGAAATTATGATTTTAGCGCAAAAGTGAATAGAGTTTAGTGGTATTGTCATAAAACTATCTGATCATTCGATTAACTTTTCCTCTTTTTCATTTCTTTTACCTGCACCAATCAGCTAACAATAGGGACCTTAGGTTTATATTTATTTGTATAGTCTCCATGCATATTGCTATAGTAGCAGCATTAAACGAATGTTGTATTATGAATGCGCCTTTCACAATTGTCTTTTGGTTTACGATTGGTTTGCATGTAGCCGTGAATTTTGAAATTGAACATGATCGCGATCGTAATAGTGAAAATAAAAAAAGCTTCTTTCTCTTTTTTAGAGGAAGAATAAAAAAGAATAGGACGGAACAAAAACAAAGTCAGCCAGTGCTTGATAGGGAGATCGCATGAGAAGATAAAATGCAAAACACTAACAACAACAACATGAAATTGATAAATCTGTTTATTTATTTCAATGATATTTTAAAATTCTTTGCCTTTTGAAAGCTAAAATTTATTAATAGCATTATTAGGTCTCTTCCGTATCCCTTCTCTCTCCTCCGCGGTTTCTTTCCTTTTTGTTCTTTTTTTTTCTTTTGGAATAAACTTTTCATTTTCCTCTACAAAATACCATTAGTCGATACACTCATACTAAGGGAAATGAGAGAGCAAACCGACCTTAAAAAAAAGGACAAAAAAAAAAAAGAATTGAAGAAGTCGAGGGTCAGCGGCAACTGTTTCCTTGCAATTTAGAAGGTAGACCCGGTTCCTTCTGATCTTTTTCTGAGAGTTTCAATAAATTTCAGGGCTTTCTCAATCGACGAAAACATAATCTGACAATCTGACGGCTATATTCTGTCAGTCTAAAGCATCAAATACAAATAAGCTTAAAAGCTCACTCGAAATCGCATTATCGGGAAATCGACAGAACACAAAAAATAACAGCTTTCCAGGGAAGATAGCTTTATTAAAAAACAAATTATCCTTAAAAACAACACGCTTAATGTCAGTAAATAAAGGTAAGAAAAACTTTGACAAGAAAGAAATGCAAAAATTCTGTGCTATCAAGAGATTGTCTGCAGCTAACTCTGAAAAGAGGTCAAACGCGTCGCCATTAAGAGTACTCCGACCCATCGCGAGTGCCTTCCAGAAAAAAAAAACCCGTAAAAAAAAAAAAAAACACTCGTGGAGATCAATCTTGATCTCTGATGAAATGTAACTTCACAATGTCAGTTACAAAAGATCAGTCCCTGAAATTAAGCTGCTAACCGCCCATTCATGGGGTTTTCAATTGTGACAGTGCTTACATGAGTCGTGATGTCGCCCTTAATATTCGTTGTCTATTCTTTTATAAAAATGTACATGAAGTGTAAACGATTTGTCACAATTCGTGTTTCTTTTCATCATCTCATAGTAACTTGTGCAGTCGATCAGTTTGCTTGTGCAAATCAACAAAAGTGTATCCCTGCGTCTCGGCGCTGCGATGGGTACAGCCATTGTAGTGATGGATCAGACGAACAATGCAGTAAGTACTGTAGTTACTTTGTTTTTAAATTCTTGTATATATTTTAATATTTATTGTGGGCTGTGCTTTTTCCACCCTGAAAGTACTACAAAAAATAAAAATAATCCTGCCGACTTGCAAATAATTTTTTTTCCAAAAGAAAGAAAGAAAGAAAAAAATTGTGCACTAAGAGCCCAATTTACAAGAACATCTCCTAGTAGCGAAATAAAGCCTAGGCGCATATCATCATATGGGAAGGTAGTTTTACAGTAATGGTTGGTTATTGGTCGAATGCTGTCATATCCGTTCATCTTTAATTTGAATGAAGAGCCTCAGTAGAATGAAAAAGATTTTTGTGAGGGCGAAAGTTACCATGAAAACAAATGATATAAACTGTAACAAGCAGAATAAGATGTTTGCGATTTCATGTACGAGATGACCATTCAGTTGGCGACAAGAAACATCAAATTATACCTTGCAACATAAAATGCTCGATGTAAATTATTCTGAAAGCAGACAAATGTTATGCTGTGAATGAATACTAAGAGTTTTCTCGGGTATATTGAGTTTCTCAAGCTTTGGTATATTAATTTGAAAAAAGGCCAAATATAGAAATATAGTCATGGACCCATCAACATTGCCTTAATTGACTACATCAATTGACCGGGATAAGGCCAAAAAAACGTTCACAACGCAGGCGAAACTAAACTGCTGAGGGCAGAGCTTACGAACAAATTTTTCTTTTACATGCTAGTTTTTGTCACCCATCATGATAAACAGCATTTAAATTTCACCGCTGAAGCGTATACAGTCTTAGTGGTATTGTAATCATATAAATAGAAGATTTGATTGACTTTTCCTTTTCTTTCATGTTTTATCTGCACCAATCAGCTGGCCGTAAGTACCTAAATCTAGATCTATTTTTCTGTCATCTCCTTACGGGAAAAAAGAATCAAAATAACTGATACAAACATACATGTTTACTGATTTGATTTTTTGTCGTGGGGCAGAATATGCAAATGTGTCACTCACTCAGATGTAAACAAATCGATATGTCGACGGCAGACCAATTAATAGCGACCTTCCGAAATTATACGAGAATGCTGCCTCTATCACATTTCCGAAGTAATGCTGCGACGTTAAACTTTAACTCGGTCTTTCTTCGAAGGATTTCGATTTTAATAAAAGTACCCGTCGCGGTTAGTATATGTGTAACCGAGTCAAAGCTCTTTGAAAGACTAAAGGTGTAACTATGAATAAAGACGCTTAATGCAATCGCTTTTCCGCTATCATCTTTCGAAATCATTTGCATTATTGTGGAATATTGTTCGCCGTTCCCGGGTATATTTTGTTTTTAACAAAGCGTCCAGGCCACAATCGTTCTTAAATACAATTTCAAGCTTTCATTCTTCTCCCTGCGAGCCGTCAGTATTTCTATCGTTCTATATCGTTAAAATGAGTAACCGGTGAATTTTTTTTGAGGAAAACGAAGCGTTGTTTTCGTGACTCGCCAGCTGTTTACTTTTCTGATGGTTTTACGTCTCATCTGCTCGATGAAAAATTTTCTGTACTAAACAAGCAGGCTTCGTTGTAACAAGCAAGGCTTCTCGATCCGCCGAGTTCAGCGAAGATGTGATTATCCTTGTCATTGAGGGAATACCCCAAAAAATCAGGGAGGCGACTTCGTATGCGGTTGAAACTTTTGAAGCCGGTAAGGAAACTTTTAGTAGGACATATTTGTTTCAAAGTTACACTGCATTTGACGAATTAAAAGATACTCACCAAGAAACTGCAACAACGAATAAAAGTTAAATTCAATGAAATTGTTTTTACCGTTAAGCTTGGTCTAGAGAGAGAAAGGAATAACGGAAAGCATTGAAGAGTTTCCGGCAGAAAGACTTACTGAAGTCCTTCGCAAATTTTACGTGGGGGCACGTACAGTTAGTGGGCAACACTATTCGCGAAACTCCATGAAAGCCACTCGAGCGGGTCTTGAACGGTACCTGAGTCAAGCTCCACACGGGAAAGCATTTTCCATCATACACAACAAAGTTTTTGTTCCATCTAAAGAGGCTTTAGATTACCACTAAAAAGTTTGGCGAAGACGGGGGCGTTGTCATCTACAAAACACAAGTAAGCCTTAGTGCGGGAAGATGTGGAGCAGTTGTTTACGGCGAAGCAGTTAGGAAACGACAATTCTAAATATCTAGTTCAGACTGCTTGGTTCTATCTGATGCTCTAATTTGGCAGGCGAGGCCGGGAAACCAGAGAAACGTGGTAAAGGAAGAAATTGTTTTCAAAAAAACCACAAACGGCCTGGAATATATTGCCCTTCGAGAGCGAGCGACAAAAAATCATCCTGGCGGCTTCCGTGACAACGTAGATAATTCGCAAGCCATAATGTATAAGAGACCAGACAATACGGAGAGGCGTACAGTCAGATGTAAAAAAAGTATTTGCAGAAGCGAAACCCCAGCTGCTCACCTTATGTTTCTTGAAAAAACAGCACCGGCGAATTTAATGAAAGCGACGCGGTGCGGTACTGCAATGTCCCTTTAGGGAAAAATACCTTGCAAGATTTACTCGGCTGCATGAGTGAGAAAGCTAGTCTGTCTACTCACTTCACATCGCACTGTATTCGGGCGACATCAGTAACCATCCTCAAAGTAGCCGACCTGGAGAATTCGAGAGCAAGAAATGTTACTGGCCACAAAAGTGATGCCTCAATCGGTTCGTACCGCGAAAGACTGACCATTCAACAAGTGCAGTCCTCAGCCATAGTCAGCAATTTTGTGGCCCCAGTGACAGCGAGCCAAGCTGTTGCAACCGGCGCTCAGAGTCACCGCTCAGTCACTAAGTCCTCTTGGAACACTGCAGCAAGATCAGAGCTAGGACGAAACTCGCTGCATTAATCCACAGTCCAATGTTGGCGTTCACCAAACCAGCGCGGCCCAGAACTTTCCATCGCGTTCTATTAAAAACTGTACTTTCAACTTGTACGGACAGTCTGCCTAAAAGGACGTCTGAAAAGTAGTCTTCTAAAGCCTTTTGTAAAACATTCTTTGCCAAAGCTCTGATTTTAGGTCGTCATTTTTTTTTTTTTAATACATGGTTTGACGGCCGCGAAGTTAGCTAAAAGCTTCGGTTCTCGGGTAAATATATTTCGGGGGGGAGGGGGGGGGCAACTATCAGCCGATAGTTCCTCGACAAACACTCTACTGTTTAAATAGTGCAAATAATCATGTAAGTGACTGCTAAAAGGCGATTGCGTGATATTCGGTGAGTTGTAGGATGACATATGTTACCATGTATCAGAAGAAAAAACAGTTTTCAAAATTTCCAGTCTGCATTCTGTACCCAATCTGTGGTCTGCAGTCTGTATTTTGTACCAATTCTGCATTTCGTACCCGGTTTGCAGTCTGTATTTTGTACCTATTCTGCATTTCGTAGCCGGTTCACAGTCTGTATTTGGTACGTATTCTGCATTTCGTAGCCGGTTTGCAGTCTGTATTTTGTACTGACCGATAGCCAAAATGTGAATTCTGACCATTTACCCGACGTCAACATAGCAGTTCAAAGTAATACCAAGTACTTTCAACTGTATCCGGGAGTTACCAGTTGGAAATTATCTTCAAAACTTGTCCAAACGCAATGTATCCACGACTTATTCAAAGTGTCCTTTGATTTTTTTTCATATGATTTACTAAGCCCTTCTGTGAAGACAGCTGAAGTTCATGAATATTCATGACGTCAAAAATAGTATAATGCTGAGTCCTCATCTTTCTTTGTTTGGTCTCATCCCTCTGTAAATTCCAAATGCACGCATTTTTTGTTGGTGTTAAACACCTCGCTTTTCCCAAAGGAAAAGTATATATTTAGCGCCCTCAAACAGAAAAAAAAAGAAAAAAATGGGAAATCAATTAAACCGCTAAAAAAAAAAGGGAAAAAAATGACATAGTGAGGCTAAGGGTCAGCAGCAACTTTTTCCTTTCTAGAAACGACATGGACTAAAATGTTATAATGTGACACTTGGTAGCAAAAGCTATTTTAAATCATTTGGGAATCAACATGAAAGGTCTCATTGTTTCATTACAATAGTTGTCTGTCTGCATATTGGTTGAAATAAGTTGAGAATTTTGACGCAAGCCTCATAACACTGGAGATAAAAAAAAACAAAAGAAAGAAAATGCTATAATTTTGATCTATATTGGGTCGGATTCACCCTGACTGTGCACAGTCTCTTGTTTTCCATCGCCAACTATTGTGGCCAAGCGCCCGCGTAACGTAAGCGGTTTCTTAGAAATGTGACTCTAAAATCGGCGTCAAAGTTTATTAAGAAATGTATGGAGAGATGTTTCACAGTTCAAAAAAAGTCGGTTGAAAATTACAGATGGAACGTTTGCCGGTACTATTAAAAAAGGGTGTCTTGGCACAGTTGTCATGTTTCTGCCCTTCTTACCCCCCAACTACCAAACAAATATACCTCAGTTGACCACTAACTCGACGATCGACTCTAAGGGCACGAAAAGTTTGAGTTTTTTGTTTGGCCTCAACAGCGGCTATTCCATATGCGTGTTTCTGTTGAACAATGCAGTGGTTTACTCTTCTTGGTGGCTAATACGTAGGTATCGTGACCTTGGGAGTTTTGCGGTTGACCTTGGGATTTGGGTATTTAATGTTAGAAGTTTTTTCTACCACCCAGTTAATATTTCTTTATTTCTTGGCTTGGATTCTTAATACAACTTTCTTCTTTTTACGACTAGCTCAGGTGTCAATACTATTCAATTCTACTCTGATTAAAAATGCTGTTCCCCAGCGTATTAAGGCGACACTAAAGGTGACACTATTAGACTGTCAGTCTTTTTGCATCTTCATCGTTCTATCTCGCTAGCCAGCAAATCGCGTTACGTTACGTGCAACAGTTCCTGCATACTAAGTATGCGCCTTCGACTTGTTTACGCAGTTACAAAATCAGCTGGATAACTCAGCAAAATTGGCAGTCTGTTTATGACGAGCCACTTGTCATTGACAAACTCACTGTATTCAGCAACCTCCTAACCATGGATTACCACCAAACTCAAGTCTCTAATCCGCAATCGCCAGAAGGCTGTTCGTTACAACGGTAAGAATTCTGAGGTTTACAAAGTCTATAGGAATGCTGTGCAGATTAATTGTTCTATCGCCAAGAGGACCTTTTAAACCTGAAAAGTAGCTGCCTTAAGATCTTCGAATGTTAAGCGTTGGTGGAGCGAAATCAATAGATTGAGTGGCAAAGGGGGGAGTACCTACCCCTGGCATCTACAAATGTTGGACGAACAGATGTCAAATGAGGTTCTGCTTGCCGAGCGTTTCAAGTAGTTCCTCGGCAGCCTCACTCTTGACTTCTCTCCCTTGGAACCTCCTAGTCCTAGCATGGTTTACGATATCCCTCCTAGGTTCTTAATTGATGAACGTACAGCATATCACGCCCTTAGGCGGGTTAAGGCTAATAAGTCACCCGGCCCTGACCCAACCCTCAACAGGGTATGGTCTAAACTCGCCTTGCAGCTGGCTCCGGTTGTCTGTGACAATTATAATTCTTCGATTATTCAAGGGTTTATCCCGCCCCAACTAAAGCAGTCAATTTTGTGTCCTGTTCCTAAATGCAGCCCTCCAAAGGTGGTTGAGGAGGATTTGCGCCCAATTTCCCTAACTTCACAGCTCGCTAAGATCTTCAAGGGATTTACCTACTCGTCCATGCTCTCCCAAGTTCAACATCTGCTTGACGAGAGGCATTTTGCGGTTGCTCGTAAATCTACTACTCACGCACTGGTGTACTTCATGTAGGTCATCCTCGAATCACTCGACAGGGAGGACATGTACACCAGGATTTTGTTTACTGATTTTAGTAGGGGGTTCGATCTCGTCGACCACAGCATGCGGTCGGAGGAGCTTGGTGTTTATGAAGCCATAGTCCGTTGGGTTGGCGCCTTTTTGGTTGGCCGTTTGCAACGTGTTAGGATTAATGGCCAACTGTTTTCGGCCATCTCGCCTCGTGTTGGTATCCCACAAGGTACACACTTGGCTCCCCTTCTCTTCGCTTTACTTGTAAATAGCCTGGTCAGTGAATGGTGTGCTCGTCTTAAGTACGTTGATGACCTCACCATCCTGCAACTTATTCCCAGGAACTCCAATAGTTGTCTGCCCATCATCGCATATAATGTAAATAAGTACTCCCTGGAGCGCAATATGAAACTAAACCCTAAAAAGTGTAAAGAGATGGTTCTTAACCTTCTCAGGTATAAATCAACATGTTCCAGTCCTCTACTAATAGGGGGCGCCCTAATCGAAATGGTATCCCAGTACAAACTGCTGGGGGTCATAATTTCTGATGACCTTTCATGGAACGCACATTGTGAGTACATGTACGACAAAGCTACCAAACGCATCTACGGGTTGAGGATTCTTAAGAATAGTGGACTTTCACCTTCCCAATTAGTATCTGTATATTGCAGTACGATTCGCTCTGTGCTCGAATATGCGTTCCCTGCATGGGCACACTTCCAGCCTACGTAAGTGACCTTTAAGAATAAGTCCAGAAGAAAGCTCTTTATATTGTCTTCCCTGATCGCTGTTGTAGCGACGCACTGCATCTTGCTGACCTTGAACTACTTAACGATAGGCGGCAACAAGCTTGCGTAAATTTTGCCAAGTCCTGTCATATGTCAGAAACACTTACTAGTCTCTTTCGGGTTCCGCTTGTTTACTACCACGGTTTTAATTTACGCTCAGGTTCACAATTGGTTCAGGCTTCTACTGGAAAATGCAAAACAGTTAATGATTTTGTGAAGTCTGTCAAATTTTAAAATATATGTCGCGACCGCCCCCTGTAATTCAGTTGTTACTGCAATAGGGTTGAATAAACGATTGATTGATTGATTGATTTTCTACCTTAAATTTCAAACCTTTCAACGGTTAAGATCGGCCAGAACGGAAACAAGATTGATAATATAAAAATGATAATTAACCTATCGGGAGAACTACAATCATTCTTGAAAAGAGATATTAAGAGAAAATAGCCTTAAAAGACTTACACAACAACAAAACAAACAGAAGATTCAGAGAAGGGGCGTTCACAAGTACCACCCCCAAAAATGCTACGTGGTCTTACAGCACATTATCTAATTCAAAATTCAGGTCGAAGCTAAGCAGGTATAAGCTGTTTACACTAAGTGTCACCTTAAAGAAAGGGGTGTTGAAGGTGTTAAATTAAATTTCAAGAAATTTTCCTGGATCGTGAATTTGACATAGAATTTTATCCTAAAAAACGGGTCTGGAAATAATTAAAAGTACAAGAAGTAGAAATTTCCAGGAATTCCTGTGCGGAGTGAACTTTTACTAGAGAGATTTACTCTCATCCTTAACTAGCACATCGACATAATCAAAAAACTTAGCTTACCGCAAAATATACTACAAGAAATTCCATTTACCGTAGAAACTGAACATCTCCTTCCATACCAAATTCACAACGTTACCACAATAAGGTGAAAGAAATTGTACTCAGATGAGACCGCCAAAAGGAAAGGGAAATAAACAAACTGCTTTCTATAACTTTTACATTGACTGGCTTAAAGTAATAATACACTTCTGTTCCTTTTCTTAACTCTTAAATAAAAAAAGTCAAGTCTAAAAACACACTTGACGAAAATTCTCGCTAGATTTCAGTTTTGTCTTTCAACATTAAGGATAAGTTTTAAAAGGTAAATGACGTACAAAAAGCAGAAATGAGTATGGCCAAGAGTTAGGGTGAAAAATTTTATCTAACTATAGTACGGAGATGAGCCATCTTAAAAATATAGATTTCAAAAAAATGAAAAAATCTGTTTTGATTGATTGGATTTTAAAACATGAAAAAAGATTGGCTGAATTAAACCAATTCCAATGCCAAGATCACAAAAATCTGTTAAGCAAATGGTTCAAGAATATGAGAAAAATAATATCGCAACTCCTGTTCCAAAACCAAGGACTATTAGAACTAATATTACATTCAAGGATAAAGCACTGAGTGAATTTACTAAATCATTTAAAATCAGTATTCGTAGTGATAATAATGCTTTGAAACAGTTGAGAGAAACAAGGAAAGCGATTTTTGATAATTTTATATTATGCTAAGAGGTCAATTATTGGAAATGAAAGGTCTTAAGTTAGTTGAGACTTTAAAAATTACTTTTAGTAAATGAAGGGAGGTGAAGATGAATTTCAAAGTGCATTTTTAATTCATATTCAAAACCTATGATTAATGAGGCTGATCTTGAGAGGGATCCTAAAAGTTCAAGCTCTGAACTTATTAATAGAATTGGTAATTGGATTTCTAAAGGATCTGGATGGAGACAATAGATAGATTTGATCAACATATTGCAAATATTGTTAAATAAAGGCTAATGAAAGGGTCTTCATATAATTATGCAACTTCCAAGTGAATTAGTACTTACAAAGAGTTTGATAAAATAATATGGAGAATGAAAATAATGAATGTTTTAGATGGTGCCATGTGAGGCATCTCAATCGGCAGCAGAGAATAAATTCACAAAGAGTCAGAAAGACAGACAAAGAGTTTGTTGATGAATTGGATTACTCAGGTGTTGATTTTCAAGTTTCACTGAAACATTACAATGATAGGATTGAAAAACAGAATGACATCAGAATTGATGTTTTTGGTTATGAAAATAACCTAAACATTTGAGAATGAAATGAGCCTACTTATAATTGATAAGTTATGACAACAAGAGCCATTATGTATTGATAAAAGATTTGAACAAGATGATGAGGCATAAAACCAAGCATAATGAGGAAATACTTTTGCATGTATTATCCACAGTGTTTTAGTAGTCAAGATATATTAAGTAAACATATGGAGATTGTATTGCTATAAATGGAAAGCAAAATAAAAAAATGCCAGAAAAGGGTGAAAAATTTTTCTTTACGTCTATACAGACAGATTCCACTTCCATTTTGCGTCTATGCTGATTTTGAGGCCACACACTGAACCTTATCAGAAGCATACAGATTGTGGTTATAAATGCTTATAAACTACTTTGTTGTTATGATGACAAACTTAGTAAACCAGTTCAGTATTTCAGAACTGAGAATGCTGTGGAGAAACTTTTGAAACAAATTCTTGAGGAAACAAAATATTGCAAAGATATGGTTTATAAGCCTTTCAAAAAAAGTTTGAAATGACTGATGATGAAGAAATTCAAGAAAGCTAAAAGTTACAATATTTGTACAAAACAAATACACAAATGAATGCATCAGAGTGGGAGATCATGATCATATTACTGGAGAATTCAGTGGAAGAGCAAATCAGGATTGTAATTTGAAGCTTTGGCTCAATATTTAAAAAAGTGAGGATTCCTGTGATTTTGCATAATTTGAGAGGTTATGATTCTCAATTCACTATGCAAAATCTTGGTAAGTTGGTTGAAGAAAAAAACAAATTAAATTGGACGTCATTCCAAATAATATGGAGAAATATAATGGCTTTCACATTGAATAATAATTTGGTGTTTCGTGACAGTTTCCAGTTTATGAGCAGTTCTCTTGTAAAGTTTGTTGATAATTTAATTACCTGAAGACAGTTTCAAATACACAAGACAAAAGTTCAAGAAAGATGAAAAATACAAACTTATGAAACAAAAAGGTGTTTATTCTTATGACAACAGGGACAGCTTTGAAAAATTTGAAGAAACACAGCTGCCACTAAAAGAAGAGTTTTACTGACAGTTAATTCTGACTGGTGAGCAAACAACAGATGAAGAATATGAACATGCTCAAAAAAATAATGTTTGGAAGACATTGAAATTGAAAAATATGGGTGAATATCACAATTTGTATCTGCAAAGTGATGCATTGTTGTTGGCTGATGTGTTTGAAAATTTCAGAAAGACATGTTTGCAATATTATAAACTTCAGATTTGAATAAAATTAATATACAAATTATGAAAACAGCTCAGCAAAAACCACAGACATGAGAAAAGCAATCAAACATACTGTCAGAAATTATAATGATCAAATAATTGCATCACAGTTTGCAAGCAGACAGTTTCTCAAACCTGTTATAGAAGGTCAGACAGAATTGAAAAAGTCAGTTGATGAAAATCAAGACAGATTGATTCATTTGGTGAATTAAAGGAAAATCAGTTTGCAGTAAGAAAAGGTCTCAATGATATTACAGAAATGAACAGAGACATTATTACTTTAAACAGAGAATTACCTAGTAAAATAATGCCAGAGATCGAACCACCACGTATCTGCTAACATTTATAATGTTGATGAAGGGTTGTCTACACAAGACACTGAAGTGCTCGGTGACCCTTTGATTTTCCAAATCAAGAGAAATTCAAGAAGCTTTTCCACTAGCTTCGATCACAATTATTAAGTGCAACTCCAGAAGATGTTAAAAGAAAAAGAAAGATTCTCCTCTATTGGAGTTTTATGATTCAATGATTAACTCACATTAAAATTACAGAGATTCATTAGATATTCTAATTTATAAAAGGTGATAAGATGAAAGTCGATCAAGAAAGGACAAGGAATGGAGAGTTACAAACAGAAGAAAAGAAATGCTTATAAAATAGATAATGGACAATTATTATGGTAAATTGATGATACATGTAAATGTTCCAAGATTGATGAATGAGATAGTTATTGAAGTACAAAAAGGTGGGCAGATTATTTATGAAGGTTAAAAGCCAATAGAGTTTGATTGATTTAATTATGAAAAAGAGAAATTTATGTAGTGCTAAAGCTATTAAAATATTCAATAATCTGAATACTATTGCAAATAATTATGCCAAAACACAGAGGCAGTGGAAAACAATCTCTTGCTGATTCAAAAGTATTCTATACAACACCAAAAGATTTGATTCAAATGATTGAAACTTCTTACAGGTACAAGACTTGCAGGACGCAATAATATTCAACTCAGAAATGAAGCATACTAGCAATATGTTTGACCATCTCATCACACTCAAAGTAATTGATAAAAATGAATACAATGAATAATATTCACTGAACAGATATAATTAACAATTATTCCACGAGCACGCGTTGGATATGAGATGATTATAGCCAACTCGGCGCTACGCGCCTCGTCGGCTATAATCATCTCATATCCAACAAGCGTGAGTGGAATAATTGTTTTATTAAAAACGTTAAATTAAATTATTAAATTTTATTAAATTTTTAGCTCCCTTTTAATTTTAAGCTGACACGTACGCTTGCCTTATTTGTAGATTATGGTATATTGGCTGATATACCATAATGGCTAAGCCAATAAAAAGTCTTAAATTGCATTATCCAATGATCTAGTTTTTAATAATATTCATTATTAAAAACTGGAGCATTGGATAATGCAATTCAAGCCTCTTTATTGGCTTAGCCATTGCGGTATATGAGCCAATATACCATAATCTAATATCTATACATTGTAACATCCGGTTTCTTCTTACAAAATAAAGTCGAGAAGATTTGTCTAATATCTTGAGGTCGGTTTTTTAATAAAACAATTATTCCACTCGTACTTGTTGGATATGAGATGATTATAGCCAACTCGATGCTACACGCCTTGTTGGCTATCTATCATCTCATATCCAATGCGCGCTCATGGAATAACTGTTAATTATATCATAAGGTTTTTTAATTAATATGGGCATATTATACATGAAAAGAACATTTATGAGTTTTTCTTCAAATGGGACTGGAATTGAAGGTTCTGTCACTCATGATTTTACATTCAAGCTTATTTCTGATTTTGTTTTGGATGAAAGAGAAAAATATAGCATTGCATGCTGTTGATTCACTCAGCATGAGCTACAGCTGGTACAGCAACAACGTATAACTGTTACAATAATAAATTAAAATACAGCACTGATGATGGATCGACTTGGAATACAATCACTTTTCCAGAAGGAACTTTTGATTATCAAGATCTTGAACTGTGTATTAAAAAAAAATGCAATTGTGATATCAAGTGAACACAGTGAACCAGGGATTCAAATAAAACTATATGCAGAAAGATTCAGAGTTTTGATTGCTCTTGAAGAGAAATTTTGAGAAGATCTCAGAGAAGGTGATTTCAATATTTTGCTTAGTTTTGAATAGAAAATACCCCCAGTGACTTCTTATGGAGATAAATTGCCAAATATTACAAATGGAATTGATGCTATTCTATTGAAAGCAAATGTATTTTTTGAAAAGCGTTATCAATAGAATAAGTTCAAATGCACTTTTAACAATTAACATCAGCAACCTAATCCTCTCAGTTTTCCATTTTCAGTTGAACCAAGAATGAGAAAAATTCCAAACAATTAGTTTGTATTTCACAGATGAACAAGACAGACCGATCGATTTGAATGGAATCACGTACTGTATCTCTGACTTTGGTTTTTCAAAGAGAAGATTGATAGTAGACATATAATATGCAGAGACATACCAAAAACAGAGACACTGGAACATACAACATTCATCAAACTGGTGAAGGTTTAAGTGATTTATCTTCCAAAATAGCAAGTGCAGTAGCTAGAAAAACAGCAGAGAATAATTATTTGAAAAAAGGCTTCAACAAAAGTTGCAGAAAAGTGTGCTGAAAAAATTGGTGAGAAAACTGGACAAGTTGTTGGTGAAAACATTTATGATAAATTCAGTAAAAAAGGCACGGGGATAAAAAAACCTGTCATTCAAGGAAAAGGTTGGGAAATAGCAAAGATAATGAAGTCAATGTCAACAACATCAATATTCGTAATGGTTCTGACAGGTATACCGTGCAGGTCAGAATAAAGCGAACACCGCAGACGCAAGCTTAAAGCACGTCTGACGCGTCTACGCATATACTCTGACGCGTCAGATACGCGTCAGTGCTGCGTGCGTCTATTCTTTTGTTATTCATGGCCCTAAGTTTGCTTTGTGGGGCAGTGTTTTGAAAAATAAAGAAATATCCTGACCTGAAAACGCGGCCGCCAACAAGAAAAAAATTTGGATAGTATGAAAACGTCAGTGAAAGCTGTCATATTTCCAATCTTGCTCGCTTTGCAAATACCTCGTCTCTAGTTTATAAAGAAAAGAAAAAGGAATTGTTTGTTCTGAGAAAAGAAAGCCACATTCAATACTAGATCGAACAGTGTTTAAAACATCCAAGTATTCTTTAAATATTAGTTTGTATTTTATGAATCTCGTTCGCTCGTTCGCTTTTCAGTTACCGCTGATGTAAGCTATCATATTTCCAATCTTGCTCACTTCACAAACGACTCGTCGCTTGTTTATAAGGAAAAAGGAATTGTTTGTTTTGGATGAAGAAACCCAGACTTAATACTGAACCAAACAGCGTTTCAAACGGCCAAGTATTCTTTAATATTACTTTGAATTTTATGAATTTCGCTCGCTCTTTCGCTTAAGGCGCTCGTTTCTCAGTTACCTCCGATGTAAACAATGTGTGACCTCTCACGTGAAAACCTTCCGAACGGTTAGCCGTTTTTAAACGGATAGCCGTTCAAGTGGATTGGCACGCCTCAAGCCTATCCGTTCTAAAATATTCATCATCTGTTTGAACGACTCGAGCTATCTGCTCAAGAAAGAAACACTAACACCAGTTATTTTGACTGCCGCTCTAACAAGACAAGCCTTCATATTAATTCGCCACGCTTCGTTGAATGTAGCATGCCGTCATGTTTACATTAGACAAACAGTCGTCACGTTTTTGTTCTTCGTTTCCTTCGAAAGGTTCTCCGTTCGAACGACTCGACCTATCCGTTCAGAAAAGAAACAATCTGTTATTTCCGTGGCTGCTCCAAGGCAAGGCAAGACTTCAAAACTTCGTAAAATGAAGCATGGCGTCATGTTTACATTAGACAAACAATCATCAGCAGTGGTCACGTTTTTGCTCTTCGTCAAAAGTGGACGGGATTTTGCTAGAACGCTCATGACCTTAGAATGGTTTGCAGTTTGTAACAGAGTTCTTTCTCTCTTTATAATTTTCGCGCGGCGCATAAGAGATCAAGAAAAAAATCGGTATGAGTGTTTTTACTTTTAAATGACTTTTTTAAATGACAATGGTATGCCGTTTGTGACAAACAGATATTTCTAACTTTATAATTTTCGCGGCGCGCGCAAGAGATCGAGAAAAAATATTGGACCGAGTTTTTTTTTACATTGAAATGACTAAAGAATGGTTGCAGTTTGTAACAAAGAATTATTTCCCTCTTTAGAAGTTTCGCGGCGCGCGCAAAAGATCGAGAATAAAAAAATCGGACCGACTGTTTTTACTTTGAAATGACTTTTGAATGGTTTGCAGTTCGTGACAAAGAGATATTTCCATTATAATTTTCGCGGCGCGCGCAAAAGATCGAGAAAAAATATTGGACCGATTGTTTTTACTTTGAAATGACTTTACAATGGTTTGCAGTTTATAACAAAGAGTTCATTCCCTCTTTATACTTTTAGAGGCGTGCGCTAAAGATCGAGAAAAAAAAACCCGACCGACCGACTGTTTTTACTTTGAAATGACTTTTGAACGGTTTGCAGTATGTGACAGATATATTTCCTTCCTTATAGCTTTCGCTGCGCACGCAAAAGATCTAAAAAGATAAACTGGACCTACTGTTTTTACTTTGAAATGACTTTACAATGGTTCGCAGTTTGTAACGAAGAGTTCTTTCCCTCTTTCTAATTCTCGCGGCGCGCGCAAAAGATGAAAAAAAAAAAAAATTGGACCTACTGTTTTTACTTTGAAATGACTTTACAATGGTTTGCAGTTTGTAACAGAGAGTTATTTCCCTCTTCATAATTATCGCGGCGCACGCAAAAGATCGAGAAAATTATAACTGACCTACAGACTGTTTTTACTTTGAAATGACTTTTGAACGGTTTGCAGTTTGTGATAGATGCATATCCAATACCATCCTCGGAGACCCAGGGGCTGTGGGTCGATTTCAAGTTAGGGCATGAAGAGCCCCTGGGGACATTGTCTTACAAGACTAGTTCCAAACGGTCGCAGTCGTTCTGCCATCTGATTAGTGCCAGAAAATCTTTGTGTTTTTCTGCCCAATCAGAGTGAAGTGTCCTTTCGTGTGTTTTAACACGGACATATACCTATAGCTTAGTTGCTCACTATGTTTGTTTGGGCCGTGCAACGCAGACTTGTTTGAGGTGAAAAGTTTCAGTCAGCACACAATGTAAGAGAAATCGATCAGATTGTCCGCGAAAATCTTACCGGAAATTATACTGAATACTTTCGCAGGTATCACTAGAGAACGTGTTTTACAGTTTGCGAGGTTTGTATACAACACGATGGTTGCAGTCATTGATATGTCGCTTTAAACGTTAAACGAGATTTAAGCTTAAATCTTTTCTAGATTTTTTGCATAATTTGCTGTGACTGAAACTTTGCCAATCCCGTGAAGTTATTTCGTCGCACGGGCCACGCAGGTATGTCGAGCAACTGGTACTTGCGCAACTTTCTGTGCGTGTCAAAATCTAATCTCATCTTCGCTTAAAAAAAAAGAAAAGCAAAGCGTGGAAACTTTAGCTTATTAGATGTGGGTAGATGGCCCTGTACTATTAAGCTGACATTTGCAATAAAGCAAACCCGCCCTTTCCATCCATTATTTCTTGGTCTTTGGTTTTGTTTTTCCCATTGAAAGCAGCATCGGATCGATTCCCAATGATCAAAGGTATTTCACTTGGTCTTCAACAATCGACAGAAGAGGTGAAATGACAATGACCAAGGGACTAGAAGAGAATCTGTAGCCTTCTTAGCTCAAGAATTTCAACACTCTAGGCAGCAGTTGAAAGATTAAACTCTTTCCTAACCCCTTCGGTAACTGCCCGAAAAAACCTCTCCTTCCCACGATATTCTCATTAATAAGTTTTTGTTCAGATTTTAATTAGCTAACCGGAAACACAGCTAAGCTTTCTCTAAGCGCTTGGTGAAGGTCGTCCACGAACTTAAGCTGTATTGTGAGCGACTTTACTACAAAGCGAAGATTAGATTTTGGCGCGCACAGAAAGCAGAAAGCTACGTAGGGGAAAGCCCAGTTGCTCGACATACCTGCGTGGCCAGTGCGACGAAATAACTTCACGGGATTGGCAAAGTTTCCGTCACAGCAAATTATGCAAAAAATATAGAAAGGTTTAATCTCAAATCTCGTTTAACGTTTAAAGCGACATATCAATTACTGCAACCATCGTGTTGTATACAAACCTCGCAAACTTTAAAACACGTTCTCTAGTGATACCTTGATTGATTAATGTATGCGCGCCGAAGTATGGCTGCCACGTTTGATGTTCTGCGAAAATTTTTAATTTTACTCGGATTTCAGTCAATTTTTTTATCAGTTTGGTTACACGATGGTCGCACTTTGAACACAGCTCCTGTTTCATTTCAAGCAGCTGGATTGGATCGACCTTCCTTTCACTTTCGAAGACTAAGTTCATTTGGGCTTCGTCGACGACCAATTTCTTCCTGGCACAAACACGGTTACGTTTGCTTCTTATTGCCGTCCCTTGATCTTACTATTTGTCAGGACGTTGAAAGGAATCCTGGCCCACTTACTCATCATTCTACTGGTCGCGCTAACCCGCCTCCTTCTGCTATTTCGCTTGCCGATAAGCCATCAAGTCAAGCCCAAATTGCTACAAAGTTTTACTCCAGAACTGATCTTCTTCGCTTGCGCTCTTCCGGTCCAAGCTATTTGTATCAATCTTCATTATGTCTACTTCAAGCCCTTGGTATTTTTAAGTACCGAGGATGTCGCGCTGGAAAGGCTGATAAAGCTAGGAAACATGCTGTTCATAATATTCTTCCGATTTCTTCTTCACGCCGGGATTGTAGATCATTAAGTATTCAACTTGTCACCTCTAATGGTGTCAATCCGTCCGTTTTGAAGCCTCTGAGATCATTGCTGTCATCGAGTCTTTCTTCAAATAATCTTCGCTTTGCAATCTGTAATGCTCGCTCTATCAGGAACAAAGTGGAAACAATCATTGACCATGCTGTTGGCAATGATATCGGTATCTGTATTTTTACTGAAACTTGGTTAAACGATTTAGATTCTGTCTGCATTGCTGATCTTTTTCGTCACGACTATTTATTCAAGAGTTTTCCACGGCAATCAAATCGATCTGGCGGTGGTACAGGCATTTTATTCCGCGACTCTTTTGATGCCACACTTCTGGACGGGAAGGAACATAATTCTTTTGAATTTTCCGAATGGATTTTGAAGACAACAAATCGCTCTATCCGTATTGTTGCTGTTTACCGCCCTCCCAACTCTTCTGCGTCGGTATTTCTTGATGAGTTTTCGTCGTATCTTGAAAACATTGTCATGTGTCCTGAACCTCTTATTATCGCTGGGGATTTCAACTTTCACATGGATTTGGTGCATAGCAATTGTGCTATAAGATTTAAAGAGTTGCTGGAAACCTTCAGCCTCTCACAACACGTAACGATGTCCACGCATATTTCTGGGCATATTTTGGACCTTATCATCACTCGATCCACCAGTGACTTAATTTTGGGTCCCATTAACGTCACCTTACCCATCTCGGATCATTTTTTTGTTGAGTGTTTTATTCGCTTCCCAAGTTCATCAATCTCTACCAAGTCTGTGTCATATCGCAGGTTAAAGAACATCGACATTGATGCATTTAAATCGGACATCACCTCGTCTGTACTTTGCAGTGACACACACTGGAGCAACCTTGGCGATTTATCCAAGCAGTACTCCTCGACTTTAACAGAAATCCTGGATAAACATGCTCCCATAAAGACAAAAACTCTTGTTACTCGTGCAAAGATCCCTTGGTTTAACGCTGATCTTCTCCAGTTTAAACGTATTCGTCGCAAGGCTGAGCGGAAAGCTCTTAAAAGTGGTCTTTCTTCAGATTGGCTTGCTTATCGTAAAATCTGTAATAGATATTCTGCTCTTCTCAAGTCTACTCGAGTTTCTTATTACTCAGATTTAATTGGTCAGTGCGCTGGTGACTCCGGGAAGTTGTTCAAATTGGTTTCATTCCTTTGTAAGGGTCCTAATGTTAATGATCTACCACCTGATGATGACCCAGTTCTACTTGCGAATAAATTTGGGGAATTCTTTGTTAAAAAAATTGAACTCATCAAAGATTCCATCAGTGATGTTGAAGTTAATCCTCCTTATTCTGATACTGCTGCTCCAGCTGTAGAACTTGACAGTTTTTCGCCGTTATCAGTGGAAGATGTTTGCAATATAATCAGTACATCGTCTAATGCCTCATGCTCCCTGGATCCAATCCCTACATGGCTTGTGAAGTCTTGTCTTGACGTCCTTGCGCCCTCCATTACTCGCATGGTAAATCTGTCTATTCGCCACGCCTATGTTCCCTACATTCATCTCCAAGATCGTCGAAAAGGCGGTTCTTTCTCAATTGTTTAAGCACTGTGAATACAATGCTCCTCTGCCGAAGTTACAATCAGGGTTTAGAAGATTTCACTCTACCGAAACTGCCTTGCTTAAGGTTCAAAGTGATATTCTTATGTCAATGGACCATCAGGAAATTACGCTTCTTGTGCTACTGGATCTAAGCGCTGCTTTTGATACAATCGATCATCAGATTCTCCTTAATGTTCTTGAAAGCGATTTTGGAATCATTGGCTCTGCCCATAAATGGTTTGCGTCTTATCTGTCTGGCCGAAAACAACGTGTTCTCATAAACGATCGAACATCAGATGATTTTCATTTGAACTGCGGTGTCCCACAAGGCAGCTGTATGGGTCCTATTTTATTCATATTATACATATCTCGACTATATCACGTGATCGCTAACCATCTCCCCTCTGCTCACGGATATGCCGATGATACACAACTTTATCTGTCGTTTAGACCCAATGACATATCTTCGCAAGACCACCCCATAGCTGCTCTTGAAGCCTGCATTTCGGATGTCCGCTCATGGTTGATTTATAATCGCCTGTTAATTAACGATTCTAAAACCGAATTCTTAGTTGTTGGTTCCCGCCATCAATTATCAAAAATCGCAATTGATTCCATCACAGTCGGTAATTCTACCATTCAGCCTCTCAACAGTGTTCGAAACCTGGGTTCCTGGTTTGACTCCAATATGTCCATGTCCATTCACATTGGTAAGATCTGCAGCAAAGCTTTTCATGGATTGTACAAAATTCGCCAAATTAGGAAATTCCTCAGTCCTGAGTCCACGAAGACTCTTGTTCACGCATTTGTGACTTCGCATTTAGACTATTGCAACTCCCTTTTATTTGGCGTACCCAAGTACCAGACAGAGCGTCTTCAGAAGGTGCTTAACGCCGCTGCTCGACTAATTTTTAGGATTCCCAAGTTTCACCACATCTCGTCCGCCTTATATAATCTTCACTGGCTTCCTGTGGCTTATCGCGTCCATTTTAAGTTGTTACTTTTAATTTATAAAGCTTTAAATAACCAAGGCCCATTATACATAAAAGAATATCTGCAGCCACACAGTGTCAAGGGTCATCAGCTACGTTCCTGCGATCAGGGTCTCCTTAAGGTCCGAAGAACTAACTTTAAGACCTTTGGTGATCGTGCCTTTGCCCGTTCTGGACCTTTTTTGTGGAACGAACTGCCGCTTGAAATTCGAAACAGTCCAAGTGTAACGATTTTTAAGTCAAAGCTTAAGACACATCTATTCAAGCTGGCTTATAGTTTGTTTTGATATTTTGTCGTTTATCATTTTAATATTTGTAGTTAATAATGTTGTAAAGCGCTTTAGAATATTTTATAATTTTAGCGCTTTAGAAATGTAAATTATTATTATTATTATTTTTATTATTATTATTATTACCTGCGAAAGTATTCAGTATAATTTCCGGCAAGATTCTCGCGGACAATCTGATCGATTTCTCTTACATTGTGTGCTAAGGCTGAAACTTTTCACCTCAAGCAAGTCTCCGTCGCACCATAGTTAGAAGAGGGGACAATAGTTAGAGAGTAGTCCCCTCTACTAACTATGGTCGTGCGGCCCAAACAAACATAGCGAGCAACTGAGCTATTAGTATATGTCCGTGTTACAACACACGAAAGGACACTTCACTCTGATTGGGCAGAAAAACACAAAGATTTTCTGGCACCAATCAGACGGCAGAACGACTGCGACCGTTTGGAACTAGTCTTGTAAGACAATGTCCCCAGGGGCTCTTCATGCCCTAACTTGAAATCGACCCACAGCCCCTGGGTCTCCGAGGATGATCCAATACATAACCAACAAAGCCTTAACCATTTCTACAGCCTTTGAGATACGACTTGTATATTTCATTCAGATCTCTTGTTTCATGAGGCCAGAGTTAATACTTCTCTCTATTAACTCTGATGAGGCGTAAAGAGGTGATTTAAATAGCAAACTACCATGTTTTTAATCGAAGTTTTAACGCCGCGCAAAAAAAAATACTTTTCTTAGCAAGCGGATGTTCAGTATTGTAAAGGTAAACAATGGATTGATAAAGTCACACCTCTTTTGACCTCTTTTGAATCTCTCGAACGGAATTCAATTCACTAGCTGTTTATCATCCGTTCTGAAAAAAAATAATGTATCCGTTCTAGCGGCTTGGAAAATACATTCAGAAAAAAATTAACCCGCGTTCGAACGGCTTGTGCTACCTTTCAGAGGAAATTGCATGCGCGCCATCGGCTTAGGTAATCCGTTCAGAAAAAAAATCGTCATCTCTTTGAACGGCTTTTGTATAAATCCGTTGAGAAAAATCTTAACCCGTTCGAACGGCTTACAGTCGTCCGTTAGAATGGCCAAAGTTGTCCGTTTAGTATTCGGCCGGCTGAAAAAACAGCATCGCTTCTGCGCTGAAAGAGACCTGATAAAAACATTTTTTCGAGTTCACGTGTTCAACAAATGAGCATACGTTCGAACTTGAAATCTGATCTTGTCACATCTCGAGACATTATGACGCCGAAAAAAGTCATCATGGTAGACAACATTCCACGCAAGACTATTTCTCGCGATCAGACTATTTTGAAGATTGTGGAAGGGTTTTACATAAATTTAGCACTTCCTTGCAAACGAGCCAGTTCGGCAAATGGTTACTTCAAATAAATAAGAAGCAAGGACCGCGAACGAAAATGCTGCTGGTTTACGTAGGATCCCGAGCTGATCTAGTAGTCAGCCAAGGGAAAAATATTCAATCCAAACCCCGCACGGAACGTTTTGCAACGGTTACGAAACTCGAAAAAGCTTCGCGGCATTAAGTTCATGTGTGATGATTACGACGCGTAACCTTTTCACTCTTGTTTATAATCTTATTCTACATGTAAGTTCAGTTTGGAAGCTTTTTTCAGATTTTTGTTTGGTATCGAGAGTACGGTGCCATTCGATGTTTGTTTTATTAATGTAAATTTTTATTCTGGGAAAGGTTTTGTGATTTCAAACCGGAGTGCCAGCGTCACGGCAAGCAAAATTTTATCTTCGGTTCTAAAAGCTGTAAAGAGATAATTCAGACACAGCAACAAATTGTTTTATCAAACCCGTTTACTGTTAACATAAGACTGGCTAATAGTTTACTATTTGTTTGACAGATCAACGAATTTAGCAGTTCGCGTCCGCCACATGCCGATGCGCCACGTTAATTTGATCTTTCAACTAAATTTAGAATGCCAGGCCATTAAAAAAACCAATAAATTATAAACAATAGAAAAAACAATGAGCCAGCTCATACATACTGATGACTTTGCTCTATTCGCGTCCTTCACCCATATGCCTATAGACGCAGACGCGTTTATGCGTCTGGTGCTGACGCGTTACTCGCGTATGTTTTGGTTCGCATTACTCTGACCTGCAGTGTACTGTATCTCTGACTTCGGTTTTTCAAAGAGAAGATTGATAGTATACATATAATATGCAGAGACATACCAAAAACAGAGACACTGGAACATACAACATTCATCAAACTGGTGAACGTTTAAGTGATTTATTTTCCAAAATAGCAAGTGTAGTAGCTAGAAAAACAGCACAGAATATTCGAAAAAAGGCTTCAACAAAAGTTGCAGAAAAGTGTGCTGAAAAAATTGGTGAAAAAACTGGACAAGTTTTAGGTGAAAAAATTTATGATAAATTCAGTAAAAAAGGCACAGTGATAAAAAAAACCTGTCATTCAAGGAAAAGGTTGGGAAATAGCAAAAATAATGAGGTCAATGTCGACAACATCAATATTCGTAATGGTTCTGACAGGTATAATGTGTATTTTGAAACTGATTTTTATGTCAGCAAAAGAGCAGATAATTAATGCACAATTAGCTGCTGCAGACAATATTGCAATAATCAAAGAAGCACAATAGTTTAATCAATCACCAGATATCAACAGGAGCCTGCATTTCAAGAATCTTGTTGAATTTACACAATTTCTTATGCAAAAGATGTTGGACCAACAATTCTTCATTTCCAGACACAAATACTGGTACTGTACAGAAACACAAATTTGATTTCAAACAGGCACAACTTAATTATGAGAAATGATGCTGATGAATCATGCCTTGTAGCGGCCGACACAAGCGAAGCAAAGTTTCGACGACAACTATGAGTTTCGCAAATGAAGACACACTATGAAGCGAGGATATATTTTACGGACAAGCCTTGAATCGTTTTATTTAACGTAGTCGTGGTATCCAAGTACTTATCGTAAACTGAAATATGAATTTATAAGGAAGAAGCTAAGCTAAATGCGAATAGACAAACCAACATTCCAAACATTCCGATATAAAGGCAAGATGCAAAGCTAGCTAAAAACTCAAACAAACTCACAAAAAAAAACTATGTATAAGCTCAAGGAAAGGAACATTAGCACTTACATAACAGTCCCGCTTGTAAGAATCGAACCAAAACGAACTTCAATATAAGTTAGGTATTCGGAAGCGAAACGGGAAATCCAAACAGACACTTACTCTAACACAGAAAACTGTAGTCTTACGGCAAACGACAACAACCAAACGATAAACAAAAAAAAACTTCAACTACTCTTCTCTAAAAATCGCACACGTCAACATTAAAAAAGGGTCCGCGTGATTTGCTTACGAGATTGCTTCGTAACCTCAAAGCACGCGCACGCGAGTCGCGCGCGCACAAGTTTGTTAACGTCTTCTTAACAGCAGGCAAAACCGTGGCAGCTGTTACATGGCTCCCTTGAAATGTCCACATTTCACTAATATACAAAGCTAATGAAGGTCATTAAGCACGACTAAATGTCCACAGAGTAATGAGGATGAAATAAGGTTAATGACTACTTGTATTCGTGGCTCCTCGTTGGGGATGAACCTCAGGTCTCACTTGCTTCTTGTAACAGTACAAGTTTCTGTACGGGGCGTTCCAGGTATCTGCACGGTTTAACACGTCTACCCCTTTTATCCAGTGTGCGATCTGCGACAGCAAGTTTGACAGTGCGTACATGGCCATCGGCGCTCTGGTGAGCCTCGGTCACTCGAGCAAGCTGCCATAGATTGCGAGGAAGATTCTCATCATTCTTTATGAAGACGATGTCACCAACACGCGTGTTTCGTCTGGGCTTGTTCCATTTCTACCTTTGTTGCAGGTTAAACAAGTACTCTTTCTTCCATCTGATCCAAAATTCATTCGCCAAGTGCTGTACTCGCCGCCAGCGTTTTCTGCAATACTTATCAGGGGCTTCGAACACACCAGGTGGTGGTAGAAGTACTTTCGTTTTCATCGTTAGTAGATGGTTGGGCGTCAACGGATTCAGGGAGGTTGGATCGTTAAGGGAGTCAACCGTAAGCGGGCGGCTGTTTACTATTGCCTCCGCTTCGCACATGAAGGTTTCAAGCGCTTCATGGTTGAGTTGGGAACCGTTGGTTTGTAATAGAGACGACAGGACGTTGCGCACTGAGCGAATCTGTCGCTCCCATACACCACCCATGTGACTGGCTGACGGAACGTTCATCTTGAAGACAAACCAATCGCAGTCGTGGCGCCGTAGCACGCCTCGAATCTTATCATTGTCCAATTCTTCCAAAGCTACCTTTAATTCTCTTCTGGCACCCACGAAATTCGTACCCTGGTCGCTGCGTAACTGCCGAATAGGACCTCTCCTGGAGACAAACCTTCGGAGGGCGTTGATAAAGGAATCGGTCTCCAAAGTAGCGGACACCTCGACGTGTACTGCTCTAGAAGCCATACAGGTGAATAGCACTCCGTAGCGTTTAAGATCCTTGCGACCCTCTCTGATCACGAAGGGGCCAAAATAATCAACTGCGCAGTTGGTGAATGGTGGCGCTGGCTCCAATCGATCATGCGGTAGTTCATCCATACGTTGCTCCTGTAATTTACCACGTAGTTTACGGCAGGTAACACATCTACGTATTGCAGACGATACGGTTGAAATAGCTCCTATGACCCAGTAACCGCTTGCTCTAATCTCATTAATCGTGATCCCTCTGCCTTGATGTTTTACTTTATGATGAAAGTGCCTGATAATGATTTCAGTGACGTGACTGGTTTTCGGCAGAATTGCTGGGTGAATGCATTGCCCCGGGATATCAGATAGGTTGAGTCGTCCACCAACTCTAATAATTCCGTTTGAATCCTTGTATGGATCCAGTTTACCAAGAGGACCTGATGGTGAGATGTCGGGGTTGAATTCTTGTTGTACAGCCTTCAGGATAACGACTTCTGCTTCATACAGTTCCTGAATTGACACAGGCTGGAAACTCCTTCCGCTTGGCAACTTCTTGATGATCTTAGAATTATTTCCTTTCTGAACTCTACTTCGTAATAGACGTGTATACCGGCGGCATATGGCGATCGCCTTCTTAGCGCGGTGCCAATCCGAAAAGTATGTTAAGCGGTCTACCATGGTCGGCCAGGATGGTGTGACAGCAGTAGCGAGAGAGACAACCTTCTTGACCTCTGGATCACCACTTAGAAGCTCAGCGTCGCCGACTGATTGGTTTAACGTAACACCCCACTCAGTCTCTGGCTTCCAAAGAAAATCTGGTCCTTGAATCCACTTCGACTGGGCGAGCTCTAATGCTCTTAGCCCTCTGGACGCTTCGTCTGCAGGGTTGGTCTTCGTATCCACATACCTCCATTGCGATATCGACGTTTTATCTTGGATTTCTTGGACTCTGTTGGCTACAAATACGTGGAAACGTCTGACGCTGTTTGCGATGTAGCCGAGGACCACTCTGCTGTCTGTCCAGAATACTTCATCCGTTATCTCGATGTCCAGCTCCCCCTTTAACTGCTCGCTGACTCGTGCCGATAGGACAGCTGCTGTGAGCTCTAGCCTCGGGACGGTTACTGCTTTCAAAGGCGTGACTCGAGCCTTTCCTTGTACGAAAGCGCAGCAAATTTTGCCATTCTCATTTACCAGTCTTAAATAACTGCACTGCCCGTAGCCCTTGAAACTCGCGTCCGAGAAGTGATGGATCTCTGCCTTAATGACTCTTCCGAAATCTATGGGCTTGTAACAGCGTGGGATAGCGAAATTTTGCAATTCTTCTAATTCGGCCTTCCATATAAACCATTTCGATCGTACATCATTGGGAACTGGATCGTCCCATCCAGCATTATTTCTGCAAAGCTCCTGTAGAATGGTCTTCCCTTCTAGTAGGACTGGAGCAACGAAACCGAGTGGGTCGGAAATCGAACTGATTGTGGAAAGGATTCCGCGTCTTGTGCAAGGTCCGTCTCTAAGGGAGATGGTGAAATTGAAAGTATCCGACTCTATACACCACTGCACTCCTAAGGCGCGTTCCATGGGTAGGGGTTCGCGACTGAAATCCAGGTCTTTGATGCCCTCTGCTCTATCGGATACTGGGATCTGCTGGATAACTTCCTTTCTGTTGGACGTGAACTTATGTAGGTTAAAGCCACCTCGTTTACACATTTCTTTGATATCCTTCACCAATTCGACTGCCACTTCCACTGATGCCACAGACTTCAATCCATCGTCCACGTAAAAGTCGCGTCGGAGAAAATCTGCTGCCGCGGAACCGACAGCTGCTTCATTGTCATCAGCTGTAGCCTTGAGGGCAAAGTTGGAGCAACCTGGTGATGATGTAGCTCCGAAGAGATGGACAGTCATTCGGTACTCTTGAGGCTCTCTAGATGTATCCCACCAGAGGAAACGCAGAAGGTCTCTGTCTTCTGGTGGTACTCTAACTTGATAAAACATCGCTTCTATGTCGCACATGAGTGCGATCGACTCTCGACGAAATCTGCAGAGAACGCCAGTCAAACTGTTCGTGAGGTCAGGTCCTTGCAAGAGTTGACTGTTGAGGGATTGTCCTTGATACTGTGCTGAGCAGTCGAAAACGACCCTGATTTTATTGGGCTTCTTAGGGTGGTACACACCATGGTGAGGAATGTACCAGATGGACTTGCGGCCTGTGTCTGTCACCTCCTGTTCTGGCACCCTTTCAGCATAACCATTGTCCATGACCTTGTTCATGAAATCCACGTAGTGTTGGCGATATGTTTCGCTGGATTCAAGTCGTTTCTTGAGGGGCTTGAGTCGGTTCCAAGCCATTGCGCGGTTGTTTGGTAACAGCAGATTTCTGTCCTTCATGGGTAGTGGTATCTCGTAATGAGCGTCTTGAAGGCTGATGCCGTGCTTAACGATCTCCAGAAACTCCAGATCTTCCTGGGAAAACTCCTTTACATGGTGGTATTGTTCGGAAAAATCTAGTTCGAACATTCTCCGGACCTCAAAGGGGTTGATGACTTCCTTCGTTTGGTTATCGACTAAAAACTTTCCATCGCGTCTCGTGTTACCAACTTCACAAGTGACGATCCTATGACAGAAAGAAGCGTCGTCTTCGTTGTCTAGAGAGGAAGGACTCACTGGACCAATAATTCCCCATCCTAGTTTAGTTCTTACCGCGTATGGGTCATTGTCGTTTCCAAGGATGACCTCTTGGGGCTTGAGGGCCTTTGGACAGTTACAACCTATCAAAAGGCCGACTTCGACGTCATGCTGTACAGGAGGTATCTCATCCTTTATCTTCGTTAGGTGTCGCCATTTACTTGCGATTTCAGGGGTCGGTATTTGGTTTCTCCTGGCTGGGATTGATTCTCTCGAGTACGCCTTCGGAAGTTTTATCACGGTTTGTCTGTCAAGCCTTTGAACAACCAGCCCCTCGACTTTCTGCGCAGGTATGCTTTCCTTACCGTGCATGGTGTTAAGCTTGAGGGACACTTCGGTTCCTTCTAGTCCAAGCTCCTTAAGAGTGGAATTTGTCACGAACGTGGAGTCGCTTCCGTCGTCGAGTAGCGCGTAGACGCTCACTTCAACGTGTGGGCGATCCCTATGGTGAACCATAACTGGCAAAATCATAGAGGTGGTGGTTTCGACGTCAGGCGAACTTGTTGAGCCACACACACTCTCGTCAACGCTCGTTGACCCGTTGCTGGGAGTAATAGAAGCAACTCCAGCGGCGATCGGGAGGTTCTTGCCTTGCGAGTCAGAATTCCCTTGTTTACTGTTTCTTGGAGGGCGCTTAGCGGTTGGAATGGAATTGTGAAGGAGAGTTGGGTGAGGTTTGCCACACTCTTCACAGGTAAGACGGAATCGACAGCTGCTGGACAGGTGACCCGATTTCAGGCAGCCAAAACAAAGCCCCTTGGTCTTCACAAATTCTCTTCTCTCCTCTACTCTTTTTTTCTTGAACTCCCGACAATTAGTGAGGGGGTGTGTCCCTTTGCATAGCGGGCACTGTTCCTGTATGATGCTGATGGCAAAGCTGTCTGCCTTGTTTCTTCCTTTGCCTCTATAATCCTTCGTAGTTTCGAGGCCCTTTCTTTCCCTTTTCAAGACGTCTGGCGAGAAGACTGGGTCGTTTGCCAAATCGGATTCTTCCTTGACGAACTGAACGAATTCGGCAAAAGAAACGTTCGAGCCGGATTTCTTTCGAGTATCGTATGCGCGACGACACCACTTAACGCCGCAATACGATGGTAATTTAGCGCTGACTTGAGTTAATGTTGATGTAGAGTCAAGTTCGACAGTAGATCCTACGATCCTTACGGCCTCGTGACAGCGAAAGAGAAAGTCGGAAAGAGCTTGTAATCCGGCACTATCTCCGTCCTTAATCTGTGGCCACTTAAGTAGTCGTGATTTGTAAGCGTCCGCCACGTGCACTGGGTTGCCAAATCGCTGATCCAAAAGTTTTCGCGCTTCGGTGTATGCGCTGTCAGAATTCACGGGTAGAAATCCCCTTACAATCTCATTTGCCCTTCCTACGGTGTACTTTTCGAGGAAGTAAAGACGATCTTTATTCGATGAGACGTTTTCTGAAATAATGGAGTCGAACGCCGTCGTAAACGCCGGGTAGTCGAAAGCATTTCCTGAGAAAACAGGCGGTTCTTTGGCTGGCAGAATGTTTCGTTTTTGCTGTTCTACTAGCAGGGAACTAAGTTCTGTTTGTTTGGTCTGCAACCATATTAATTGCCTTAATGATTCCTGAAAGGGTGTTTCGTAATAGAATGACTGAGAACTGACTGGATCAGTTTCTTGTTTAATCGCGAAATTTTCTCGTTGCTGTGCTTGCACTGGCACCATGGTGAGCAAATTATCGGGATTATCTTGAGCGTGGGTTGGCGTGACTTTTGGTTTTGTTTCTGCGGTTTCAAGTCCGTGATGGAGCGTAGAGATTGGAATAAATGAAGACACCGATGGATTTAGTGGCTCTTGTTTTATCGGAATTTCCTTTCGTTCATCGATCAGAGCCCCATTAATTGCCTTTTCTTCGGCTTCGGCGATAGCGATTTTCTTCGTTAATTGCATTCTTCTTATTTCACTGTCACGCTCTAAGAGCCTCATTTCCGTTTTCAGCCTTGCGGTTTTGGCGGCGGCCTCTAACTGAAGCGAACGACCCGTACTCGCTCTCGAGTTTGCTGACGTTTTACTGAGGGAGGTCTTCGTTCGCCTAGAATTTCCTGATTTTATCGAGCCCGCTTGTGATTGACTCGATTTCGGTGTTCCCGATTGCTGTAGCGAGTGAATTCGTTCTACAAGCTTTAATCTCATTTCGAAATAATTTCTGTCACGAATGTCGTACCAAAGATAAGAGGCCTTTCTATCTTCTTCGTTATCGATCAATTCGTCGTATGCTCCTTGAGCGTCGTTAAGGGCATCTTTTAGCTTATCTAAGCGATCTCTTTCCTTTTCGAGGGCCTTCACATTCTTGTCTTCGTCTAGCAACTTACGGACCTTTTCTATATGCGTTGAAAGAACCAAATAAGCATCTTGACGTGCCTTACCACGAATTTCCGCCCAATATGACTTCCCTTTCTCTGTTAATTTCCTTTCGCGCCCTTGTGGTTTACCGTCTTCCGTATCCGAGTTTGGGACGTGTCCAACGCCGGGTGAATCATCCCATTGTTGAGAGCTAGTTTCTGCCTTTTCGATTTGAATTTGTTGTTCCACGTTTTCAAGGGATGAACTCGACATTTGAAGATCTTTGGTTCGACAGTTTCGTAACGGTATTATTTTACTGTAGCGGCCGACACAAGCGAAGCAAAATCTCGACGACAACTATGAGTTTCGCAAATGAAGACACACTATGAAGCGAGGATATATTTTACGGACAAGCCTTGAATCGTTTTATTTAACGTAGTCGTGGTATCCAAGTACTTATCGTAAACTGAAATATGAATTTATAAGGAAGAAGCTAAGCTAAATGCGAATAGACAAACCAACATTCCAAACATTCCGATATAAAGGCAAGATGCAAAGCTAGCTAAAAACTCAAACAAACTCACAAAAAAAACTATGTATAAGCTCAAGGAAAGGAACATTAGCACTTACATAACAGTCCCGCTTGTAAGAATCGAACCAAAACGAACTTCAATATAAGTTAGGTATTCGGAAGCGAAACGGGAAATCCAAACAGACACTTACTCTAACACAGAAAACTGTAGTCTTACGGCAAACGACAACAACCAAACGATAAACAAAAAAAAACTTCAACTACTCTTCTCTAAAAATCGCACACGTCAACATTAAAAAAGGGTCCGCGTGATTTGCTTACGAGATTGCTTCGTAACCTCAAAGCACGCGCACGCGAGTCGCGCGCGCACAAGTTTGTTAACGTCTTCTTAACAGCAGGCAAAACCGTGGCAGCTGTTACATGCCTACTGTAGAAATATGTAGTGTGAAATGTTATGTTCCAGCCAAAAGCAGTATACCATTATGAAGGATTTGTAAAAAGTCAAAAAATTATTCAATCATCAACAGCTGCAACTCAAGTTAATGTAATCGGCTTTCACAGGTTTGGTTTCTTTAAATCATTTGTGGATCAAATTTGTTCAAATGGAAAAAAACTAAGAATCACAGCAACACTTGAATATGATGATCATGTTATTTTCAGAGCTAATGGAGTAACTGATCCAGAAAGATTAATTATTACAAGATTCATTCCAAAATGGTATTTAATTCAACTAGTGGACAAATGTTTTTGAAAAATTACCATACGCCAAATTCTTGGAATTATTTGAAAGAAAGACTTGTGAAAAGTATTCCCAGACAAAATGCAGATGGAAGTTTTATGACAAGCACAGCAATAAGAAAACCAAGACAAGCCATGTGTTCATTTGGGCTCTCAATACAACCAAAAATATTGGAAACCATAAGAATTTAATCCATTTGTTTTTGATACTTAAAAAGTTGGATCAAACGTGGCTGGTGCAAAGTGAAAGGTGGTGTTTTTTTATCCACAACAGAGAATGAGACAAGACAGAGAAGTGGCAAAAACATACAGAACATTGATGAGATCCAGCAAACAATTTCATGATTTTCTCAGCTGCGGCCCAACAATTAATGTTCAATCATTTGAAAAGCTTTAACGCATTCTATACTTAGATCTGACCAACCAAGAAGTTGAATTGAAAAGTGGAAGCACAAAACTTGAACTACATTATACACTGACTGCTGTAGCAGCAAATAGCTACTTTTTGTATGCTCTTGTGCTTCAAAAAGAACTATCTGTGGATAGTGTCTGGAAAAGCTGTTCTGAGAGTATAAATGAAAGTATAAAAATGTTCATTAATTGAGTATCATCCGTGTAAACATGTCATTTATTTTTCACTAACCGAGTACATGACATATCATTTATATGATAATCAGTTTTTAAAGGTTCTTTAAGTAGTCAATTAATCATAATTATATAAGATATGACTCAGTATCATCTGTATGGCATTAAATTAAGCAACAATTAAAAAAAAAAACTTGCTTGAAATGCAATAGGAAACAAATCCGCAATAACAGTCGGACTGAATGCAAGGAAACTTTCTGGTCCTGATGAACTAATGCTCCCAAAAGCACAAGTAAACAAAATAATAAAAAAAAAACAGGGAAGTAGTTCAATATGGAGGTTCGCTTTGGGTTTCTCTTGCTCAATTTGCCCAACCTCTTCTACGCAAAGTCACACCTGCTGTTGTGAATAATTATCGGAAAAGAGTGGTCATTATTTATCTCTTTCTGGCAGAACAATGAGTGGTGATATTCATATGGATTCAAAAGAAGTAAAAGACATGAGAGAATACATGTAGGTTTAGAATCATATTCCTATGTTATTAAAAATAAAAAACAGCATTGTCTTTGAAATCTAGCTATAATTCATTAGCAAGATTTAGTTTATATGAAATTTCACAAAAAACATTGAATGAATATCCTCAAATAGAAATCTACAGTGGCCTACAACTGTCACATCAAATCAAAGTCACTCACATCAAATTAAAATCACTCACATCAAATTAAGATCACTCACATCAAAATAAAGTTACTCGCATTAAATTGAAATCACTCACATCAAATAAAAATCGCTCACATCAAATACAAATCGCTCACATCAAATTCAAATCACTCACATCAAATTCAAATCGCTCACATCAAATTCAAATCGCTCACATCAAATTCAAATCGCTCACATCAAATTCAAATCGCTCACATCAAATTCAAATCGCTCACATCAAATACAAATCGTTACATCAGTTGGTCAGCGGCTAAGTCAATGAATGCTATCCCCAATGTGTACTCGGTCTTCCACTTTACTGCCATTCTGTACGATCCGTTTTGTACGATCGTTCTTTGACTCGACACTAGTTCATTGATCAGAATTCTACCAAATATGTATCGCACTAATTGTGGAGGGATCGATGTTGAAAACTGCAAATTCTGCAGAACCTGTGGCAAAGGTAAGAGAAATGTTGCACATATTTTATATTCTACATGTATATTATGGACGATCAGTGAGATCCAGTGTTGCTCAATTCGGCTCAACATCGACTTGCACGTGTGAAAGTGGGATTTTGGGAAAAGAACGATCATACAAAATGGCGGTAAACCGGAAGACCGAGTACAGATTGGGGATAACATTCATTGACTTAGCTGCTGACCAATTGATGTAACAATTTGTATTTGATGTGAGCGATTTGAATTTGATGTGAGCGATTTGAATTTGATGTGAGCGATTTGAATTTGATGTGAGCAATTTGTATTTGATGTGAGCAATTTGTATTTGATGTGAGCGATTTGAATTTGATCTCACCGATCTGTATTTGATGTGAGTGATTTCAATTTAATGTGAGTAACTTTATTTTGATGTGAGTGACCTTAATTTGATGTGAGTGATTTTAATTTGATGTGACAGTTGAATTTGATGCACACAGAAATCGATGGAAAAAAGCCTTCAACAATGCTTTCAATGCAAGGAATAAAAAGATAATTAATCAACATTTCTGATCCAACAAATTCTAAAGATGCTGAAAATAAAGCTTAATATGTAGATTCACATGTTTCAACTCACACAAGCACAAATTATTTACTTACTGGTAGGTACGTGGTGTTAAAATGAGTGGTGATATTCACTCAGAATGAATTCAAAGAGAAACCAAATAATTTTATCATGATGTACCAATTGATGTTCATGATGGTTTATTCAAATACAATGCCTCGTTAGCTACAGCCAAATTCAGCAGTAACATCAAGATGGCAAAAAAATTAAAGATCTAAGAAGCAACAGATGATGACAACCCA
Organism: Stylophora pistillata; assembly: GCF_964205215.1. Classification (NCBI taxonomy): domain Eukaryota; kingdom Metazoa; phylum Cnidaria; class Anthozoa; order Scleractinia; family Pocilloporidae; genus Stylophora; species Stylophora pistillata. Next base: position 25,112,937 of record NC_142523.1, read on the forward strand.
ATCAATAAAAAGCATTCGATGAAGAAATTCAAAATTATTTCTATTTTTGTATGCAACATGATAACTCCAAGGAAACCAAATTTAATCCAATTAGTGACTCAAAAACAAAAACGTCAAACTTAAGTCATTTCACAGTTGATAATGATGGATGGCTGCAAATAACCAAAAAAGGATTATATTTTAATTATACAATTTAGTGACAACATTAATTTCTCATCTAAAATGTATCTGCAAATTAAAAAAACAACTTTCTACAATAGATAAAAAATTCACAGTAACTTATACATCAGGATGGTGAAGATTCACAGTTTCTCATGTAGAAGAACTTGATGAAAATGACGTAATAAGATTTAAAATAGTCATTTTGGAAGATGAAAATAAGGGTGGTAAGGCCATTTAAAACATGATTTCTGTTTCAGCACAAAATTCTGTAAAAGCATACTGCAATACTAATAGGGGCAGTTTAGTTGCAATTTTATACCAAGATTTTCATGCTATCATTGAAGAAAAAATATATGAAATATTACAGGCTACATTAAATAAATACAGTCAAAATACATTAAATGCAAAAACGCCATCTTATGCAACTTCTACTTTAACCCCATCTTTTGATACCAGACCAAAACACATTTTAAGTTTACCAAATTCATTTTCTGATGATCATGAAGCTAAAAGTAAAAAGTAATAATTATGCCAAAAACTTTCATAATTTACCAAACAAATAATAAATTAATAAAAAAAAACCTAGGAAGTAATTCATATATAATCAATTACGAAAATGACCATGATGGAATTTACACAAAATGATCGATTATATATATAAATTATTTAAAAAACAGGTCTGTATAAATTTTTCATTCATGATTATTTAACTGAAGATGATGACGTTAACAACAATGTAATGATTTTCACTTTCGTATTTGGAAAAGATGGCAGTTCATTGAACACTATCGCTTACAAAATATCAATTCAGCCCATGCAAAGCATACTCAGGAATCATTAACTGAACACAAACAAATTACATACCAACAACAAGATGTTTGACAACAAAAATGATTTAAAACCAATGATCCCGTTATCTATCATAAACTTCAACCATATCGATTCTGAATTAGATAAAGACACAAGAACAGAACTTGAAAACCTTTACAAGTTCTATCGTAAAAAATACTGTTTATTGAAAAGACCTTTCAAACATCTCAAACAGGTGAACTTGATTTGTGAAATAACCAGTTCTATTCTCATTGTAAGTGGGACAATTGCTGGAGCTGCTACACTCAACCCAATAGATCTCAGTTCAATCACTGGATCAGGCGTAGTATTGACAGCATACACAAAAATGAAAAATAATTATTATCCAAGAAAAATAAAATATTAATGTGCAAATTCACATTCACATCATATGAAAAAATGTTGAATGAAATGAGATCATATGCGCTTGATTCCAACTTCAACAACAAACAATTTCTGAACCAAACGAAACTACCAGTACTTGGAAACATAGTCAGATACATGACAAATATGAAAACAAATACAGAAAAAAATTCAGCACAAAAAAGAATTTATATTATCTCCTCTTTCTTCTAAAGCCTTATTCCAAAATTGCTCATATTTTTTCATCATTAATTTTTCTTCCATTTGGTTGCTTCAATATATGAGCCTTAATACCAATCAAAGAGAAAATAATGTTTATCGCAAATTTCATGTTGATCGTTCTTTTCTTTTTTCCCCTTTCATTCATCAAGAACAAAAAACACTTTTTCTATTCTGTGGATGATGTCTCTGTTGATCTGAATATTATATTCTCTTTCAATGTCAAATAATTTACTATTCTCTCAATACGATACTTTCTGTGAATTAAATACTCTTTTTCTTGAACTTGAATTTGGTAGTCAATGAATACATTCACAAGTCCGTATCCTTCAACAAAACCACATTCAACACAAACGATTCGATAACCAACACATTGTATATAAGAATTTAAGCAGCAAACCTCTTTATCTTCTCCATATTCAACAAGTATTTCCATACAAAAAAGACAAACATCTTCTCCAAAATCAACCAAACCTTCATAAATATTATCACCACATATTAATTTTTTTCAATTTCTTTTCACATCTCAGTCTTTTCAATCTTCTTTTTCAAAATCTGTCTAAAACACCACAAATAACTGCTATTTTCCAATCCAAGGTGAATAATTATCATAATAACACATACTATAAATTATTTTAACAAAATAAATTAGTTTCACATACATTTCACACACCATAACATACAACATCATCTTCAGAAACAATCTCATTATCAATCAAACACTGCTTAATCACAGCAACTTTGTTATCTTGTAATTGAATAAAACTCTTGTCATTATTATTCAAAACATTTCCACCACATTTGCATACATCCTTTTCAAAATAGATACCATTTTTTAACATCATTTAGACTCATAAAATTATTGAAATCTTCAACTGTAGTCACACATATTTTTCTATTTCTCATTATCATCATTCATATATGAGTATTTTTATCAAATTGCAGAAAATCCATCTTGCCATACAATCAGTACATACAATTTTTAACCACTTATCGTATTCAATTTGTGTTGTAAGATTTTCTAAGCATCCTTTTCCAGCTGAAGAAATCTTTTAATTATCTAGTCTCAAGTTACTCTGACCTTTATCTCTAAAATCAATTTTCTTTCCTATTGGAATCAAACCATTAAAACATTTATAAACAAATCTATAAGCAGCAGCAGCATTATTATTAGATGGATCAGATTCAACAATAGAAAGTTCTTCAGGACAATCTTTTGGGTAACACCACTGACCAACGAATATGTTTTCCTTTACCATGAATACATAATTCATGAATACAATTATTAAGTTCACAAACACTTTTATCTGGACAAGCAAAAGAATTCTTTAAAATCTGGATGCTGACGATAATTTCTTCCATTCAATTTCATAGAATCCGATTCTAAATCTTCTAAAATAATTCGGTTAACGTCAATAGGTAAATTTGGATCTCTTAGTTTTAGAATTGGTTTTAAACCTTTATCAGTAACCAAAAATTTACGACCAGTAAAAATAACTTTTTTACTTTCCATATTTTATAATATAGAACGCGATTTACCCTTGAAGTCTTTCTTTCCGTATTAGCCACCAACAAGAGTAAACCACTGTATAATTCAACAGAAACAAGCATAATTATGAAATAGCCAATGTTGAGGCCAAAGAAAAAAATTAAATTTTCGTGCCCGCAGCGTCGATCGTTGAGTTGGCGGTCAACGGAGGTATATTTGTTTGGTAGTTGGGAGTAAGGAGGGCAAAAACATGGCAACTGTGCCAGGACAACTATTTTTCATGTACTTTTGCCGCAGCGAGATGCCATTAGAACGACTGCTGTCTGTGTACTACTGTAAATAACACTATTTAAGGTAAAAAAAAAACACTTCATTTTTCCTTTGCTTTGTATCAAGGTAAGCGACCCGTCTAAGCCTTTATAGCTGGCAAAGATACACTGAAAAGCAAAAAATTAGAAACAGATCGATACCTGTATTCCTGTGCTTGGTACTTCACTCGCCGGAGTGGAGGCCCATAGCGAATTGTTTGCTCCGTCGTTTCCCTTTGCAAAGAAAGCAAAACAAATCCTGAGCCTTGCGAGAAAGAAGAAAAGCTTCTACCGCAATATCAACTTTCTTCCAGAGATTCAGCACTCGTTCGAAGCACAATTTCTTCAGAGAAACTGCTATTTGCGGAGACAGGGATGAAAAACGTCTGCGCATGCGCCAGAGACCCGAGGTAAGAAGCGCGGGCTCGGACGCGTGCTTATTTAAACTCAATAAATTTTGCGTGAAATGAACAGCCGTTACAAATGTTTAAAAACAAGGAAGCCGTTAAAAAGATAAGGTTTTAATTCTCATTTTTGAAAAGAAAATAATTTTAAAAAATTGAGAGGGAGTACAAATTCTACAAAAATTGTTCTCGCGCCGAAAAATGGTCTTTTGTGCAAAGCTTCAATACGGTTGCGAACTGGCTCAATTTGCGGCAACGTTTACAGTGTCGTGTTGGCTTTTTCTGATCACTTTTTCGTCCGTTCATGCAAAATGTTGTTTCGTCGGTAAAACAAGGAAGAGTAAAGAAGCTTTTTACGGCACTTCTAAGCCCCTGCCACTTGGTTTGGCAAGAGCCATGAACATTCCAGAAGAAACTCCAGTTTTTTGACCTCATCGTTGATATCCTGCTGGCAGAGGCGTTTATTTGTCAACTTCCCCTACGGTTTGCGTGTACCGTAGGGGATGTTAACAAATAAACGCCTCTGCCAGCAGGGTACATCGTCGAACGATCGAAATTCGAAAAGCAAGGTAGTCGCTGCTCATCGTCGTTTTCCGACCGACATTTCAATTAATTAAACTTAATTCCCGTAAGCCTTTTCGAAATTTTAGAAATAGAGGGAAGAAAGAAAGCGAAATATCAATCATAGTTCAAAACGAAATCCATTTGTTATCGCCATCTTCAGTCTTCTTCGGCACTTTGTTAAAATGTTATTTCACAGGCGTCACACCACGCCTGTGAAATAACATTTTAACAAAGTGCCGAAGGAGACTGAAGTATGGCGATAACAAATGGATTTCGTTGTGAACTATGTTGACTCAAAATCATGCATTTGGTTTTGTTTTGATTTAAATCTAGGAAAGTGGCTCTTTAGGACTGGAAAAATTACGAAAAAAAGAAGCCATTTATTTTTTAACCAAAGTTAAATATCTATCATTGCAAAACGAATTACTGTTAATTTTACATAGGTAAACTTCCACTATTTTAATTAAGCTAATAATTTGGAGAGAGGGAAGTTTTCTCTCATCAGTATCTTGCAATAGTTCCATTATTTACTGTGTTGTCAAAATAGCTTAGTTAAGTTTTCATAAAATTAAATTATTTTGGAATTTACTCTTGTGTCTGTTATTATCACCATTCAAATTCAAGACAGATACCAGTAAACCAATTGTCAATCCAAACCAGCTCAGACCAACCCATCCTTAACTCCCACCCCCCATCATATCAATCAAAATATTCAGTTCAAACTTTTTTTTAACTCAAATAAACTTTTTTTGGCTCCCTATACCTAACTTCTTCTATTCCTTTTACCACCTACTTTTAATACTAACCAACATGTTACTTATCTCCCTCATTCCTTTTCCTCTGATTATGACTATCTCATCTTATTTCATTCTAACCTTCCTTATTATTAGTATTATTATAATTAAATTTTTGTACTGCCTTAAAGTGGCTGCAAATTGAATATAAAAATAATGAATAAATAAATTTGTCAAAAAAATCTTTAAAAAAAAACCAACAAACAAACAAGAAAAAGGGATCTTTCCAATGTTCTAGGGAATAAAGCTTTCTTTATGGAGTCTTTTGCAATGAAAATCTTTCATTTTCCTTTTTTTCTTTTCTTGTGTATCTTTTTGTCTTTTTATTTTGTGTTTCTTCATTTTCATTTCATTTCCGGTGTAATTATATTAAGTTAAGAAAAATTTGACCCACTATCTGCAGATCAAAGGAATACCTTGTAGATATATAAGAAAATGAAATAAAAGCGTGGAAGTGTGGACCTTCAATGGTAGTACCCAATTGAACTACTGATAGTTTTTCTTTTAATGCTGCCTAATGACTGACATAACTGCCTCGCAGTTTGTAGGTCCCTCAGTGCAAATTCTCTATTGAACAACTAACCTTCTATTTTCATCATTTCACACTTTAAACACTTGCCACCATCTCGCTTCTTTTCCCCTAATTAACCTACTATTTTTGTGGAGATTTGGGAACCCTTTCATTTGGGATTCCATACTTTTACATAATCAATCAATCAATCAATCAATTAAGGTTATTGACTATACGTGCGGCATGGTTACCCTGATTGCCCAAGCCAGAGGCTAATGTATGAAACATAGGAGAGCAACCCACCCATCCCACCTCAGGGGAGGACATCCACCACACAGTAATCTCGTGCGTGGGAAATTCATGTCTCCTACCTCTGACCCTGCAGGAGACGGGGCGTATGGTTTATTTGTCGTTATCCCAGAAGACTGGAATGTCTATCCATTTCTTGATATTTTAGAAAGGTAGCAAATTCTCCTCAGTTATTTTTAAGACCATGAGTATTGGTCTGGCTGGGGCTCGAACCCTCGACCTCCCGCACAACACAATTCAGCACTCTAACTATGTAATGCCACAAAGGTTGCTAGATAAATCTATTGCATTTTTTTGAAAAAGGTTTTTCTTTCTTAAAAAATTAAAACAAAAAAAACAGTCAATATCCAACCACATCAACATGGCAATGTCACTTTCTGGTTCTTTCTGAGCTATTTTACAGTCAAAAGTTATTGGCAGAACAGGAAGCAACTCATGTACACTTATTGCCCTTTTGTTTAGCAAATTGTTTTATTCATCCAATTTGGATATTTCTGTAATAAGAAGTCCACTGAGTCAGGCGTGGGTGTACCAGATAATAATTGTTCGAGGAATCTTACTAGGCAACAGGATCTATGACTCAATCACACAAAACTCCTCAATCCTTTGGTGCGCTACAACCTCTGCAAGGCCCTAGAGCACTGATCAGTATCATGGACCATATATTGGTCCTGAACTCCCTGTCAGCATTAATCCTGAAGCAATTCCGGCTTCAGTTTTCAGTTGAGTTCCAACACCATTGTACTTGCAGTAAATGGTTTGAACCCGGGGGTAACATGTGAAGATGTAGTCTGATCGTCCAGGTGAGTGCAGTCCTGAGAAGGACTGTTGTCGGTGGCAGTGACTGACGTTTCGACAACCTGTGCGGAAGTCATCATCAGAGTCAAGTGAATGGTTGTTGTCAGTAGAATGTTCTTATTCCAGTTCGTGTGAAATGATCGGTTGGTTTTGCCGTGATGTTATTGGCTGTAAGACTCAAGTGACGTAAGTCGGTCGTGATTGGTCTGTTTCGGTCTGTCGGTAAAGCTAGGTTGTTCTTTCTCGGTCGTTTGTAATGTTTATGTCGTGAATGAGTCGTTTGTATGGGGCGGGTAGTTGTTGACATCTGTTTAGGGGAGTCTGTTCTAAGTTAGTAAACCAGCTTTCCAGAGTCAGTCGTTGAAAATAGTCAGTGCTGTAGGTTAGGCATTGCGCAGAGTCCCAGTCAATGTTGTGGTTGGTAAGTCGATAGTGTTCAGCAATGTGATTGCTGACATCACCTTTCCTCGTCGCCCGTCTGTGTTCAGTCAGTCTTGTTGTGAAGTTTCTGCCAGTCTCACCGATGTAGGAGGCTTGGCAGTCGGAACAATTGATCTTATAAATCGTTCCCTGTCTGTTCCTCGGTTCGTCTTTGTCTTTAACGTTGGTTAGTAACTGACTTACCAACCAAATTCTAAACGCGATTTCAAAAGAAAATCATGCATTGAAGGTAAAACCAGACTTCCTGACTCGAAGGTCAAGTACATCTTAAACCGGCAAACAAAAAAGTAAGTAAATAAATAAACAAAACACCGGCACTTTCTTTTCAAACTTCGCATGTATTTCGCATGTATTTCCACATTAAACTTCAAACAATCCATCAGGCTATTAATCGTTGTAGGTAGCCTCTTAGGTGAAAATTTCAAAATATATACGGAAAACCCGTATTCAGTTATTTCTTTCTTCGAAGGTCTGTTAATACTCACATTGCGAACCTTTCGCCGGTATATTATTCTTTTAACATTGTGCGTTGAAGGGTAAGTTTTCGGCCCCTTCCGAGGTGTGGAGATGTACGCAATCGATTTTATCGACACTCCGGCTTCTTACGCACAGCCACCATGTTAGATTCATAGGAAGCATAGCTGACGCCGCGCGGATTCGTCGTGACCGGAATTGTTAGTAATGGTGGGAAAATAAATTCTAAAGTCTTCCAGTTGCCATTAGCACGACTATTGTTGCAATAACATTGAAATTTTTGCTATGTCAGGTCAAGGGAAAAAAGCGTAAATCAATCAAGTAGAATGCAATTGGAAAAAATAGAGCGAAGTGAAGAAAAAATAAAAAGAAGAATAACGGATCTCTTGCATCGTATATAATGGATTGAGATGAAATAAAACAAACCATATTTAGTTGAAATGTTAACTTCAGGCTTCCTTATTGGCAAACTTTACCAATCTTTCAAACGGGTAAACTTTCTGTGAAGCTTCAGATTCATAGCTTAACACGATAATTACTAGTTCGTAGAATGATTGGGGGGGGGGGGGGGAAGAGGGTTCAAGCTGAAAGTTGCATTATGATCCAACCACCAAGTTTTGACTTGACAAGTAAGGAACCTGTTTAATCAGGAGCCATTTCTTCGAGCGTTCAACTGACCTTTGTTTTGTCACGATGATTTCAATAGAAAAATCTATTTTTAGTTTGAATTACCGCGGTATGGGATTCCCCGGCCGGCCACGTAAGCTCTTCGACCAATCACGATTAGCTAGTAGTTAAATTCTAACTATTTCCCTGGATAAGATAGTCTGAAATAAACCGTTCCGTGAAAATGCTTTTACATTGGCTCAGTGTGGGAGTTAAACGCTCCAAGTAATGGGTCTCTGGTTTAATTCATTTGGATTGTTTCCGGTTATGTGAGTGCTCTCCATTTTCTTCGATGCACAGGCTCAATATTCTTGTCTTTGAATCGATGTTATTTGCATTATTGTACAGGAAAGTGTGAGAACTATGAGTTCACCTGTGCAAATGGAAAGTGTCTTAATAAATGGAGTCGTTGTGACGACGGAGACGACTGTGGTGATAACTCAGATGAACAGCAGTGCCGTAAGTTTGTTTTGTTACTATGATCACTGTTGTCTTATATTATAGTCTTCCTTTCCTCGGATTGATGGCTCACTTTCATTTAATTCGGGCTGTGATAACCATGTCGGGATGCAAACAAATACTGGGAGCCGTCTCTTCGTCTTTTTCTCTCCTTTCTTTCTCTACTCTCTCTCTCCCTTTCTGTTTTTCTCTTCTTTCTTCCTTTCTTTCTCACCTTCTTTCTTTCTTCCTTTCTTTCTTTCTTTCCTCCTTTCTTTATTTAGTTGTTAAATAATAATAATTATGTACTGAATATGGACCAAATAGAGAAAATGAAGGCTGTCCCTGTAGTTATATCTACTGACTACATAGGATGATTTTCTCAGTTCAGCTGCCATTTGAGTCGATGTTATTGTATCTGTTTGTCTTAATTTGCAAAAGCCAGGAGTAGAGCAAATCTTAGCTACTAAATCCATATATTGAATCTGAGATTATTTTCTTTCTTTTATCATTTTCGAATCATTCACGTGGAAATGATAGCTCGGCGTAAGTGTTCTTTTTTTATCTTTATACATTTATCTGCTTTGTGCGTTCGCTTATTTAATCATTTCCTTATATTCCATTTCATTTATACTTTTCTTTAGCTATTTCAGTACAATGTTAATCACACTTTGTCAAAGAAAAGCCTTACAGCTAGTTACTTGGGGCATTTACTTGTATGGGCGTGGAATCTGTTTCAAACCTTTTTTTCTTTCAAAACAGATTTTGGACCGTCCCAAGTATACCAAACATTCACCTGAATTAATTCCAAATGTTTTCCTCATGTCATTTAGCGTTGAAATCAAGTATTAAAAATGAGTGAGATTTGACGTCTTTCACACTGCTTGGAATTTAGTACTAAACTCAGGGGAGTATAAAAAGTGCATGTACCACGTCAAGAGAATATAAACTCTTTTGACAACGTTGAATGAATGTAGGGAAAAAAAAAAGAAGAAAACCGAGTGTGTCTCCTCCTCTTAAAATGAAAAGCATTCAAATACATTTGATTAATTTTCTGACATTGCATAGGAAATAACTTTATACTTTCCCCAGTTTTCAATGCTCCTTTTTTTTAACATGTACGTCCGTGTAATCACCGGTGAATGCCATTTAATGAATTATATTACATTGTATAGGAAATAACTCAATAATTTCCCTTCTGTTCTATGCCTTTTTGTTTTTTTTTGGTTTCCTTCTTTTTTTTAACATGATGATGCACGATCGTGTAATTAACGGTGAATTTCACTTTTCTTTCGTTCTTTCCTATGTTTTTTTTTTTTTTATGTACTGCGCCTTGGAAATATCAGGAAGTAAGTGCTACTTAACTTTCTTAATGAAAATGTTACTACACATATCACATGACCAAACAGCTGCTGACCACCCCTAGTCTGTATGCTTTCTACCAGCCGAACGCCGATAGAGACAAAAGGAAAGATCAAGAGATGCTGCACTTCATTAAGAAATCAAGATCTGTGTATCGGCTCGGAAAACAAGTCATGCTTCAAGATTGTACAATGAATCCAATACTTTGCTGAATAATTTTGCTTTACCTTCCCTTCAGGACTCCTTTAATTTCGCTTTTGCTTTGTTTTGAATAGCGAATTATAGTTTGAATTAGGTAAGGAGACTAGGATTCATTTATTGGTTCAGTCATTTTTTTTTTATCTAGTCTCCCTAACTTTATTGTTGTTCTGTATTTCTCTACTCATGTGCCGCACTGGTGAAATAAACTAGCCTGTGAGTGACTTGATTAGACTACTAAAGTTAATAATTTACCTGTTTATATTTGTTTCTGCTCCACTTTCAATAATCATCCCTAAATACCGCAACCGTGCATGAGAAGATGAGGGTGAGAGTTTGACTTTTTAATACCATTCGTTGTAAGAGAAAAATAAACGACTTATCTCGAAAACAGTTTGTGAAAAAAAAGAAAAAAACTAAGTTAGAATGCCATAATTATAAATTATAGTTGAACTGAACATTATGTTACAATGCTTGCTTTTCTATCGTTTTCTCTGCTGTCCATATCGCCCACGATGGATCAAATACATGTAATTGCATCAGGCGGTAAGTGAAGGCTTAAAACTAAATATTGTAACGAAGATAATACGTATCTTTATGTATCTTTCATTTACCGTATCGAAAACAAAGTAAACAGGGCCGTGACATTTGCTTAAATAGAAGTCAAGTGACGGAAGATCTTATGCTCAATACAAAGATACAAAAAATAATAATAATAGGGGAAGAATTTTCATAAGTGACACACGTACTGTACACTTATTGAATAAGCAATGTGTTAGGGTCTATTGGCTAGTCCGGCATTTAAACAAAGTTTTGCCTTTCTCTAACAAAACTCGTTCTGGGCCATCTTCAATTTATCTGAATCAGTTTATATAAATATGTATTTTTCTAAACAGTGTCAAGGGGGCCGAAAGCTAATGGTGGAGGGACATTTCTTGAACTAATAAAATTAACCCTCTTACAGAGAATCTTCGAGGCCCACCCCTTGCGTAAAACAGCGGTTTGGGTTAAACCTGTTGTACATAGCCGGCCCTATGCATGTGACTAAATCCCAATGGGAACTTAAAAGTATTTCTTTGACCATCAGTCATGACAAAACAAAAGAGGTCTTCCTACACGGTGTTGACTTGTTTTTTCATGAATGCGTCATGTTCGTGAGGTTTTTGTTTGTTCTTGATGATTAGGAATATGACAAGGAAATTGCCATGTGTGTTCTCGATGTTTTCGTCCTTTTATTCTGACTCGCAATACTTATTTTTCTGCTGTTTGCAAAATGTTGAAGAAATTCCCCCAAAATTTACTACGGCAGTAATTTCCACGTGGAAGGACTAGTACTCCTATCCTCCTCAACTCGATATAGCCATTGGAGAGAGACTGGGGCTAAGTTATCTAAGCTAGTTCGCTAATCCAAACTGAATCTGATGCTTCTTACTATTCAGTTCTTGAGCAACGAGAGTGATAAAATGCAACCCATGGATAAGATACAGCAGATTGTCTCGAAATTACTTTAGCGAGGTTAATGTCTGCTCTGTTTCATACGAAATTGATATATCTAATGAGGCGTTTTGCTGTGTAGTATCGCTGAGTATTTTTAAGAATTGTGCCGTATCTTGACGAGCCCGTTGGGCGAGTCAAAATACAAATAACGAGCAAGAAATCCTCAGCGATACTACACAACAAAACGTTTAATAAGTTACTTATTATCCCAAACGCCAAATTGTAATTTATGTGCGGGCAAATTTTGAGGACATTTCTTTACGGGAATGCGTGACAGAAATAGTACGAAATTCGTACTTTGTCGTGTTGCTGTTTCTGTTTTGTTCTACAAAATGACGAAATCTCATCGTCGTCTAACTGCTTTTCTGCGTTCGATATATCCAATAAACTTGGATCAATATTCGCCAGTCATTCCGACTCTTCCTCGCCAGAAAAATGACTTCAATTCTCCGCCAGTTTTTGTAACTCCAATTCATCGCTTGTGCGATGCGAGAAAACCTGTGTAACCGGTTCTCTGTAGTACAAAAACCGCGTGATATTTGTACCCGTCGTAGGCGTTATTTGTACTCTACGGAGTGTAGTTGGATAATAAAATAGGGTAAACAGTGACAAACCTGATAGAAGAAAAATATTTCCCTGATTTAAAAAGTTCGAACCATGAAGGATATTTATTACAATGAAATGAATTGCAAAACATTATGGCATGTTAACTTAGAGGAGTCTCTAAGTAACATTCATCTCATTTTATCTATTTGCGTCATAATGATACAATAATCAGCGGGCGCTGTCGACCTTGATACACTTATTGTATTAGCTCACTTTAGCAATGATTTCATCAATAATTGGAAACAAGAGATTCTTACTATTTTCCATAAGTTCAATTCTGATAATTTTGGAATTAAAAGTACGAAATAAGAGTCATCTTGCCACGATTTCCATTGCTAAATACCCCGGAAAAAAAATCACTATTGAGCGACAGACGTTCAAAAGATAAAGTACAAACAAAAAATTTCCATTCCGGTGAGATGTGCAACTAATTCCGAAATAATTTACAAAGCCAAAACAGCAGAGTATTTTTTTTCTAATTTGTTTCTTCCTCCGCTCATATATTTAGCAAACTTATCATCATTTAGCATAATTAATCGAATAAGAACAAATGAAGTGAAAATCTGGCAATTTCTGCAAGCGTCTTATACACAGTCAAACCTGTCTTAAACGTTAACCTGCCGGTAATGGCTGTGTAACCGCTCCATGCAGGTTCCACAGAATAGGTTACTATAAGGAAACGATAAAAAAGTCATTTGTACCATAATTGACCAATCCATGTAAAAGAACTCGCCCAGTAATAGTGCGTGCATTGATTGCGGGAATTAAATATGGATTCAATTCTACAGAGACATCATTCTTAGTTTTATTTGAGTGGTCCGCTTTAAGTGGCTGTTCGATACAGGTGAAAGACAATGCAAACGGACCGTTGGGACTCAGTAAAGGCTGATCACAACCGCTTATGGAAGTGATAAGTTTACATTGATTAAGGGGTAAAAATTTCGAGACTTTGATAACTGATCAACTAATACAGGGTGACCTCTACTATGGTGCCTCTTAATACAGGGTTCGACTGTATTCAGCAAAAATGCTTCGGTTAAAAAGTTCGCTTTACAAGGTCGAAATATTTTCGAATTTCTGACAAACAACTTTGTCACGTAAGAAACAAGTGGAAAGACATGTATCAATGTGTTACCTACAAATATCCTATGTTACCTTGGATTGTTGTTCATTTATTAATCCTCAAGGCATCTAGTCCATTAATCCGACAAAATGAGGAATTTTTCAAATCCTTAGCCCATATGATAAATCCAGCTTCATTAAATAAGATTTATCATTAGTGCAATATTCTTTCTTTAATTGAACTAACTCTTTTCTTTTTATTACTTTCTTCTCCTGGTGACTGCTTATTACAGCATGTAAGTATCAGTTTAACGGGTTAACCCACTCCATGATGAAATTTTGAATGATAACAATTTTGACAAGTTTTAAGTCAATTAAAACCTATTGATTTATGTTTTTATTGTTTCCTTTTTTTTCTCTTTTTTCTGTTATCAACTTAACTGACCCTGTGACAATAAGGCTGTAAGTGGCCATAATTTTTCTTTTAACCCTCTAATGCATTATCGGTTTCATCATTTACATATTAAGTTAATTAAGACAATGTTATTAATAATTTTATTTTTATTCATTCGTTTTTATTTAATCCAAAGTTTATAACTTATTTCATTATTTCGTAAATAAGGTTGTGCTTATTCATCATGGTAAAGTACAATAATAATAAAGTATTATGGTTTGTCTCACGATATGGTCACTTATGATGTAGATCGCGCCCGTTCGACTGCATCCGGCTAGTCTTCATCAGGCGATAAGGTAGACTGGTTTCGGGTCTTCTTATAAAGCAGGATGCTCCACTGGGATTGGTTGGTATTCCACAGCTGGGATCCGCGCGTTTTAATCCTTGATGTTGGTATATGTATTTACGGTATTTAGACAGGCCAGCCCAGTTCAGCTTGAAGCTGGTTTAAATAGGGCCCTGTACATCCCACCATCCCACCCCAGGGGAGGACATCCATCACACAGTAAACTCGTGTCTGGGAAATTAACGTCTCCTACCCCCAACCCTGCAGGTGACGGGACCTCCATTTATTCGTTCCTATCCGAGAAGACTAGAATATCTAACCATTTCTTGATGCTATAGAAAGGTAGCAAATTCTTCTCAATTATTTTAAGACCTTGAGTGTTGGTCCGGCCGGAGCTCGAACCCTCGACCTCCGGCACAACAGTCCAGAGCACTATCCATTGGGCTAACTGGGCGGCGGTCAGATGAGACGTTCTCTCGGCAGTCAGGTGTCGTACGGTTCTCCTGTTGTTGTGTTTTTTGATCGTGGCCATCTACCCTTCAAGAATTTCTATTCCACTGTCTTCATCGATGTTCTAAGGATTAAATTTTATGTGAGTAGCCTCTTTCACCTTGCGAGTTTACCAGTGAGGATCTCGATCAATAAACCTAACCTCATTTTAAAGTGGTTGGTGTCCGGTGACGGTTGTAGGCGTGCTATGAAATGGCGAAGGTTTGGGTACAAGCTAGTCGGATGTCTCGGTCGTGCTCCATTATTCTGTCTTGCATTGGTCTTCCAGTCTCACCGATGTAAATTTTGCCGCATTCACAGGGAAACCTGTAGTCTACATCGTCTTGTTTGGCCGGATCAACAGCGTCTTTTGCTCTTACCAGCTATGTGATCATATATTATGATTTCCGACTTGAAGACAGCGCGTACGCTTTGTTGTTGTCGGCCGCGACGAAGCTGTTCTGAAAGACCTTTAACATAAAGTAACATAACGGTGGATTTGAAATCGATTGCGGACTCGGAAGCGGCGGTAGATTTTCTGATCTTGGTGACTTTCTGCAAGAAAGAAATACGGTAATCATTAGACGTAAGAGTGGATGAAAAATGTTTCTTCTGCTTAGAGATGACAAAGGGTTTTGTTAGGAGGCGTTGATACGCTCGTGGAGATACTTAACAATACCATGTTTTACTGATTGAGGGTGGTGTGAATCATACGATATGTATTATTAGTGTGTGGGCTTCCTATATACGATGCTGGTGAGGCAGCCGTCAGGATCTCTTAAAACTGCGGTGTCGAAGAGTATGTGGATCTTAAAACGAAATTCAGAAGGTCTGCGATTTGAGCAGGTGTTAGCGCCGTGTGTTCCGGGAGGCTGGGGTCGTTTTACAGTTTTTGCAATGCGGCTTCTACAGCGGCGTTGGGAGGGACGTTGGTAAAAAGGGACTCTACGTCGAAAGACACCATGATCTCGTCTTCTGGGAATCGCACCAATCACAGCTGGGGAATGCCAACCAATCACAGCGGAGCATCCTGCTTTATAAGAAGACTCGAAGACAGTCGACCTTATCTCCAGATGAAGAATAGCCGGATGCAGTCGAAACGTCGCGATCTACATCACAAGTGACCATATCGTTAGACAAACGATAATACTTTATTATTATTAGTTCATCGTAAAAAGTTAAAAAGTGTAAGCGAACTTTTGTAGAGGGGGAAGTGTTGTAGCTAAAATATGATTGTTTCTTTCGGATACTGCGAGCACAAAACGTTTTCGGCCTTGACTTTTATTGATATAGTGGTGAGCAGCATAACGTCGAGATGGATTTTAATAACAAGGGACATAGTATGTAAAATGTACCTTTTAACTGGGTGGGAGTGTCGGACGGAAAAAATAATTTGCTCGAGGTCATGCTCGTGCAGAGAGCATGACCTCCAGCAGAGGGTCAAATATTGTCCCGTGTGGTCCTAACAAACTCAGTCAATAAGCCTTTTACCATATGACCACTAGGTGTTGAAGATTTCGAAACCTTTGTCGTAATAGGTAAGATGTACTTGTATACGGAAGAAAGGCGCGCACTGCACACTTGGTAAAACATTCTACAGTAAAAATATTTCTCGTTGTTACTGCAGGTCATAATTCATCGAGAAGTTTTACTCGTTTTATCATTTACTATACTTTTATTTGAAGTGCACAATTTCAAATGCGTTATCAGAAAATTAAAAAGATCCCAATGAGTGCAGGGTTGATATTATTTTTTCTGGACCGGTCCACGTCAACCCGTCGGCCCTTCACACGTCAGCTTTCACCTTGGCTTATAGGACTCCGCGCGGGTTTGTGCAGGTTATATGATAATTAAAATTAAAATTACTTTACCTGCCTTCAGATATTTTTCGTGTCTAATTCAGATAGCGCGTCCACTTTAAAGGGGCTCAATGGGCTTAACTGTCAAGCATCGAATAGCTCAAACTTTAGTCGTCAACCATCAAAAAAGTCACTTCAGTTTCAACTTTCAAACGGTTTTAAGGTCTTTCAGATACTTCCACTCCTGCCGGTTGCCACAAACAGTTCTAAATCTCTAAGACGAATTTTGAGAATGTTATCGTCAGTTGTGGGCTATTGGTTCACTGTTATCAAACATCTTTTTTGACGACTTTAGTGTCAGACAATCAAAGAACTGCGTTCGAATCCTAAAAGGAAGTCACATTGTTATGAAATGCTCAGATAATAAAGTATATGACACGATTTGATATTTACCCAGTAAGTCGGCTAGGTCCAGAGCTGACAAGTGACTTACATTAGTGTTATGACATCATTATAACGTATCTCATTAACGGATAAATTAACTTAAAGGCCCATTTTCATCCGAGATCCTTTGCAGTCGTTTGTTTTTGTTTTGGAATCGCGCTATTGTTAAATGGCGAACTCTGATAGTCATTCACAAACACTATTAAAAAGAAAAACAAAGATTTGGTGAAGAACATAGTAAAAAAATTTGCAGCTAAATATTTGAGACTGAAAAATCATAAATCGAGTCTGTGTATAAAACTTGTACAAAGCTTACTTGATGTTGAAGGAAATTGTTCGGCTTCAACACTAAATAAAATATAAACAAATAACCAATATTGGCCAAAACTGATTTACTTTACGCATTTCAATTATAGAATAGTGACTTGCACAAATGAGATCGCTTACATACATATCTCAGGATCTCAAGTAAAAATCAGTGAAATAATTATTCTCACCTCGAAAAAATCTCCCCAGAGTCTCTAGTTCCATCGTAGGAACAATGCAATAACATTTCTTCAAAAGCACTGTCTGTAGTGTGAGCGAAACCCATTGTTGTTTTCCTTGCCCTCCATAAATCATACACAGACTCTCGAAGTCGAATAACCTTTTCCGAGCCGGGCAGACCCGGCCTTCCTCTAGACCGCTTCTTCGACTGCATCAACTTTTCAAATGACGTTTTTCACCGTCATACATGTAAGAATTAAAAACTATTTACTGATATGGATACTACGATAGTTTGTTGTTCGCGCATGATTCAAGATGGAACTTTGAAAGCCCTAATTAGTAAGATGGAAGAAGATATCAAAGCGATTCCGCAACTTCGAGGAAAATAGCGTATTTTTCATATATGAAAAATGATCTGGGCGCGCAAGGCATCTCGGTTGAAAATGTGCCTTTCATGATCAATAATAGAATTAGCATTCTCAAGTTCCTGACTTGCTGCCACAAGTTTCGCGCCATTGTCGGAATAAATCTTTGATTGATATCCTCTGTGTGAGACAAATCTGCGTAATACCATCAGAAAACTTTCTGTGCTGTAGTCAGGTGCAAGGTCCAAATATACAGCTCTGGTTCCATTGTAATGAAATATCACCCTATACGCTTTTGACGTAGTACGCTTCGTAACTGCGTCACGGATCGTAAAGGATCCAAATAAGTCAATTGATGTAGAATACCATGGGGATGCCGGTTTGAGTCTTTCTTTAGGCAGGTTTCCCATTACTTGTCCTGATAGTTTCTTGTCAAGTTTCTTGCATGTCACACAGTTGATCTTTACAGATCGGATCATTTTAAGTAATTTGGTTATCTAGAACCTTGCGCGGATCTTGCTTGCAGTTGTAAGAACTCCGTGATGCCCCTTAGCATGAATGTACTCCTAGTAAAGACGAGCAAATCGATGCTGACATGGTAGGAGTATGATATCTTTCTTGTTGTAGCCTATTTCTAGCTATTTTTCAGCACGGCCACTTATCACATAATTATATGCCATCATCTCGTAATCGAGGACACAAACGTCTGTACATACCATGTTTTATTTCGTTCTCCATATTTCGCTGTGCCTCTTTGATCCGGAATACCTCCGCTGTCTCTACAATTTTACTTGTTATTTCCTGTCTTGCGTTCTCTGCGATAAGCTTTAAAATCACTGCTGTCACTCTCGATAGACGGTTATAATCTGAGAATCGTTCGATCTTGATTCTAGACGCCAAGTCGTCCTTAACAGTTACATTCCCTATGGGGACTACTCTCATAATTGTTGGAGGTATTCTTACTTCAGAATAATTACGAGAAATAGGCTATCGCTCTCAGGTTGTTTGAGAAAAAGAGGTCTTTCTTGCCAATCGCTGTGAAGACTAATTTCACTTGCCTTCTTTCCTCTAGTCAACCAATCTGCAATGTTAAATTTACTCTCGCACCAATACCAATCCTCGATGTTGGTTCCTTCCTGAATTTCACCGATTCGTGTAGCGGCGAAAGTATTGAAACCGTAAGAGCTTTTCTGTATCATTGCGTGCACTATCTGAGAGTCAACTACGTAATAGCATTTCTCAAAAGTGTATCTGCATTCTTTATCGATCAAGGATTGAAGCCGCTCACTTAACACTGCTCCACACAGCTCTATTTTGTCGATAGACATTTTTTTTCCTTGGGGCAAGACAATTTTTAGAAACAATCCAATTGCAAGCAAACCCTCCGCCCTGTCGTTGGCATCGTACATACGGTGCGTGTGTCTATCTAACATTGTTGTTTTAACAGTATGGTACATCTTCTTTATATCACCTATGAAAGCTACTTCATTCCCGAGAAATCGCACAAGTATTCCAAGCAGACTGTTGAGCAAGTCTGGCCCCTTTGCCCAGTACTCATTAAGTACGTGATCCATTTAGTTTGCGCTACTGTTAAACACGATTGTAACGGGAGGAGATTTAGAGTCTGGTTTGCGCACCTCGTGATGGGAAATGTAATGGATAGGATCTTTGTAAGTATTAATTTCCTCTTTGCTGAGTTTACGGGCGACCCCCCATAGTACCATATCTCCAGCTTGGTTATCGTGTACAGTTGCATGTAGTGTATTCTTTTAAAGTCTACGCTCAGTAGAATACAGCATGGCTAGAGCTACTCACTCGTCTATTATCAGGAAGATCGCACGGATCTTTAATCCATGGGTACTCGCGAGCCATCTATGGTCTTGAGCGTAAAACTTCACGTTTCCTCAATCAACTCGAACTCCTTTTCTTCTTTGATGCTGTAGTTTCTACTTCCGATAGCACAATGTTCCACATTTGCAGCTTCCACAACGCGAAACACTTTCAACGCCAAGATTCTCTATTTTGTACAAGTCTTCTACTTTTATTACATGACGCACTCGAGCGTAACTGAGGTCAGGTTTTTTTATTTCGCCTTTTATCGACGGGTGTGTTCCTCCGACTCAAAGGCCAAATCGATTCTGGAGTAACAGGTGTCTAGCGTTCTGTTTTCTTTGAGGGTGATACGCAGTATACTTATACCCAATCAAAACGTCGACGGGTCCCGCTGGTCGAGCAATATCGTCCTTTGACACGCCTTTGAACAACTTTGCCAGATTCTCGGTGCTCATGCTTTCGATGTCTGAAGTAATCTGATCAATACCATAGGCTTCAATGTGTATTGTTTGACCTTGTGTATCAACTAAGGGTAGTATATATTTCATCGTATTCATCTTCTCATCCTGGGCTCCAATCTTTATGTTCGATAAATCTCCTTTCTTTCCTTTAAGATTTTTTTCTCTAGCGGATAAGCACAACCATAAGCACAAGCAGTCGAATAAGCAAGTGAGAACACCCACGACCTAAAGCATAAGCATAACCACATGTTATGCTTACGTCGTGCTTATGTCGTAGTGCGAACGCGAGTGAAATAAGCATATATAAGCATAAGCGTAAGGTGGTCAACGAATCATCACTCACTTTGACCCATACCTCCTCGAGAAACTATCCACAAACAAAATGGCTGACTCCAATCGATTTGACACTTCGGCAAATGCAGAGCTGTCAGTAGATGAACTTCTCTCCGAGGCGATGAGACAATACCCGGTTTTGTATGATAAAGCAAGTAAAGATTTTAAACACCGCAACAAAAAGGAGCTTGCATGGCAAGACGTCGCACGGAAGACTGGTCTCCCTCAGGTAATTATTGCTTTCTCTCATCATTTCTAGGCTAAGTTTAAGATTCTTATCAATAAAGATTTAGAAATGCAAAGACTAGCAAAAACTATCGATAAAAACCGACGTTTCGGTGTCATCATGACGCCATTGTCAAGGAGAAATAAAAAATGAAGTTTGTGGCAAGGTGTAGCACTAAATTAGCATAGATAAGTTACGAGCTAATTAAACAAATACTTTTGCGCGAATTGAATCGCTTTGCACGTTCAGAGTGGGTTTTAAGTCCCCGATGAAAAGCATTTCGTTCACCAAACAATCGAACTTGTTACTACACTTTTTCAGAATGCTAAAAAAAAAAAAGATTAACAAGGTTTACCTCATGAAGCTTTTCCATGGTACTGATAGTACTCGCGTCCACTTAATTTTGATATTAACGTAACACAAACCAGTTCATACAATTGAAGAATTCGCCCGAAATGGCAAGCTGTTTCTCTTGTGACAGGATATTATTTGATAAAATGAAGCACATGGTTGATCTCTATCAAGTATCGTCGTGTGCAAAGCAGGTTTGAGGTTTTTGAAACTGAAACAGGGCAATATAGACTAAGAATCGATGCTTATAATTTTTAGGTAAAGATGCAGACTCTGCTTTCAAAAACCTGAGGAACAGATATTCAAGAAACAAGAAGAAAGTACAGACTGTTAACGTCAATGGAGCGGATACACAATCTGTCATAGATGCCAAAAGCGAAACAAGCGACATGTGCATGTTTTTGGCCTGGCTGGATCCATATGTTCAACCCCGTCGATCTTCCAGTAATCTTATAGTGATAGATGAAACCTCACAACTAGATGATGCTGATATTGAAGATGAAGGTATATGCACTCCAGTAGACAGAAGCTCTGGTAGAAGCATCACCCCAGACCCTAGTTTTGAGCCAAAGTCATTAAAGTCTAAGTCATTAAAGTCTAAAGTAACTGGTCGGCCAAAATACCTTCATGCCAAACGCCCTAGAGTAAATAATGACGCTATTGAGGGAGCTGAAATGGATTTTCTCCAATCTATTGGAAATCACCTTGTTAGTAAAGACAGTCAGAGAGAACAAAAAGATGAAGAACGCCTTTTTGGAGAACTGGTTGCTGCCCAACTGAGAAAGATGCCAACACAAGAAAGACTGACGACCAAGATGGAAATAAACAATTTGATTTTTTCACGCTTATTAAAGATTAATTCTCAAGATGTTAAAACTGTTAGCTATGTAGCTTCTAGGTACCCTGAAACTGCTAGCAATAGTTTCATGTCTGAGCTGGGTAATGTAGAGGCTGTTTCAACATATTCCCCAGGTTACTTCCTCCAGCAACGTCGACACGAGGGGCTATAAATGCTAAGAGTATCCACCCTACTTAGTTATGTATTGGTATTTGAAACAAGGCATAATTGTCTGAGTCTGTTGTGATGTAATGTCAACATTATTTTATTATTACAACCAGTTCGGTAAAAGTAGTGAAGTAATTATTGTTCAGGTTCCGATTGCCAAGCCTCCTACATCGGTGAGACTGGCAGAAACCTCACAACAAGACTGACTGAACACAGACGGGCGACGAGGAAAGGTGATGTCAGCAATCACATTGCTGAACACCATCGACTTACCAACCACAACATTGACTGGGACTCTGCGCAATGCCTAACCTACAGCACTGATTATTTTCAACGACTGACTCTGGAAAGCTGGTTTACTAACTTAGAACAGACTCCCCTAAACAGATGTCAACAACTACCCGCCCCATACAAACGACTCATTCACGACATAAACATCACAAACGACCGAAAAAGAACAACCTAGCTTTACCGACAGACCGAAACAGACCAATCACGAACGACTTACGTCACTTGAGTCTTACAGCCAATAACATCACGGCAAAACCAACCGATCATTTCACACGAACTGGAATAAGAATAAGTTCGTCGAGTGTTTTTGGCTTCTTCTGCCATCTTGTCTTCTTAGCTCGAATGTCGTGCAAAAATTGCATACTGGATATAAACATTTTCATGCAGTCATTCGAGAGCGAAAGAAATTTCCTGATAGTAATTCAATAAGACGAGATTAGAAAGATCACAGCTTTCCTGGCCTTTTCTAAGAGTAAGGGTTAATGATTACTTTTGTTACTATGCATGTTTATCCATTCCTTCAACTTTTTGCTTATTTAAATTAAGCCTCTGGCTGTATTTGCATAGAATTCACTTACTTTCGAGCGGCTGAATAATATCGATCGAGATAGCTTGGAAGTTGCGAGAACAATAACAAACAGGTAGCTGCATTTGACATGGGAATTGTTCCATTTTGTTATTGATAAAAGCAAAAAGGGCCGTGCAACCCGATTCCCTTTTTTTGGACGACTTTTCATATTTCTAAAGTATTAAAAGTCTGATCGTAACGCCCTTCGCTACTCACTACTCGCAAAATAACTTTCTACGTAGTCTCCGAATAGACGAGATTTCAACCAACACAGGTTTCCTGCCATTTTTTCTGTAAATAAAGGTTAATGATAAGTATGCTAAAATGATTAACAACAGTTGACTGTTTGTTGTTTTCTTTCTTTCATTTCACCTCATGCTCAACAGTCCGTAAGTACCTATTTATTGTGCTACCTATGTTTACCTATTCCTTAATTTAATTGTTTGAGATCAAAGTACTCGTATTTCAAATAAGCCTTTGGTTGTATTTGCATAGAATGCACTTACTTTCGAGCGGCTGAATAATATCGATCGAGATAGCTTGGAAGTTGCGAGAACAATAACAAACAGGTAGCTGCATTTGACATGGGAATTGTTCCATTTTGTTATTGATAAAAGCAAAAAGGGCCGTGCAACCCGATTCCCTTTTTTTGGACGACTTTTCATATTTCTAAAGTATTAAAAGTCTGATCGTAACGCCCTTCGCTACTCACTACTCGCAAAATAACTTGTTACGTAGTCTCCGAATAGACGAGATTTCAACCAACACAGGTTTCCTGCCATTTTTTCTGTAAATAAAGGTTAATGATAAGTATGCTAAAATGATTAACAACAGTTGACTGTTTGTTGTTTTCTTTCTTTCATTTCACCTCATGCTCAACAGGGAGTAAGTACCTATTTATTGTGCTACCTATGTTTACCTATTCCTTAATTTAATTGTTTGAGATCAGAGTACTCGTATTTCAAATAAGCCTTTGGTTGTATTTGCATAGAATGCACTTGCTTTCGAGCGGCTGAATAATATCGATCGAGATAGCTTGGAAGTTACGAGAACAATAACAAACAGGTAGCTGCATTTGACATAGGATTTGTTCCATTTTGATATTGATAAAAGCAAAAAGGGCCGTGCAACCCGATTCCCTTTTTTTGGACGACTTTTCATATTTCTAAAGTATTAAAAATCTGATCGTAACGCCCCTCGCTATTCACTACTCGCAAAATAACTTGTTACGTAGTCTCCGAATAGACGAGATTTCAACCAACACAGGTTTCCTGCCATTTTTTCTGTGAATAAAGGTTAATGATAAGTAGGCTAAAATGATTAACAACAGTTGACTATTAGTTGTTTTCTTTCTTTCATTTGACCTCATGCTCAACAGAGTGTAAGTACCTATTTATTGTGCTACGTATGTTTTACCTATTCCTTAATTTAATTGTTTGAGATCAAAGTACTCGTATTTCAAATAAGCCTTTGGTTGTATTTGCATAGAATGCACTTACTTTCGAGCGGCTGAATAATATCGATCGAGATAGCTTGGAAGTTACGAGAACAATAACAAACAGGTAGCTGCATTTGACGTAGGATTTGTTCCATTTTGTTATTGATAAAAGCAAAAAGGGCCGTGCAACCCGATTCCCTTTTTTGGACGACTTTTCATATTTCTAAAGTATTAAAAGTTCTGATCGTAACGCCTTTCGCTATTCACTACTCGCAAAATAACCTGCTACGTAGTCTCCGAAAAGACGAGATTTCAACCAACACAGGTTTCCTGCCATTTTTTCTGTGAATAAAGGTTAGTGATAAGTAGGCTAAAATGATTAACAACAGTTGACTAGTTGTTGTTTTCTTTCTTTCATTTCACCTCATGCTCAACAGCCCGTAAGTACCTATTCATTGTGCTACGTATGTTTACCTATTCCTTAATTTAATTTTTTTAGATCAAAGTACTCGTATTTCAAATAAGCCTTTGGTTGTATTTGCATAGAATGCACTTACTTTCGAGAGGCTGAATAATATCGATCGAGATAGCTTGGAAGTTACGAGAACAATAACAAACAGGTAGCTGCATTTGACACAGGATTTGTTCCATTTTGTTATTAATAAAAGCAAAAAGGGCCGTGCAACCCGATTCCCTTTTTTGGACGACTTTTCATATTTCTAAAGTATTAAAAAGTCTGATCGTAACGCCTTTAGCTATTCACTACTCGCAAAATAACCTGCTACGTAGTCTCCGAATAGACGAGATTTCAACCAACACAGGTTTCCTGCCATTTTTTCTGTAAATAAAGGTTAATGATAAGTATGCTAAAATGATTAACAACAGTTGACTGTTTGTTGTTTTCTTTCTTTCATTTCACCTCATGCTCAACAGCCGGTAAGTACCTATTCATTGTGCTACGTATGTTTACCTATTCCTTAATTTAATTGTTTGAGATCAAAGTACTCGTATTTCAAATAAGCCTTTGGTTGTATTGGCATAGAATGCACTTGCTTTCGAGCGGCTGAATAATATCGATCGAGATAGCTTGGAAGTTACGAGAACAATAACAAACAGGTAGCTGCATTTGACATAGGATTTGTTCCATTTTGATATTGATAAAAGCAAAAAGGGCCGTGCAACCCGATTCCCTTTTTTTGGACGACTTTTCATATTTCTAAAGTATTAAAAATCTGATCGTAACGCCCCTCGCTATTCACTACTCGCAAAATAACTTGTTACGTAGTCTCCGAATAGACGAGATTTCAACCAACACAGGTTTCCTGCCATTTTTTCTGTGAATAAAGGTTAATGATAAGTAGGCTAAAATGATTAACAACAGTTGACTATTAGTTGTTTTCTTTCTTTCATTTGACCTCATGCTCAACAGAATGTAAGTACCTATTTTTTGTGCTACGTATGTTTTACCTATTCCTTAATTTAATTGTTTGAGATCAAAGTACTCGTATTTCAAATAAGCCTTTGGTTGTATTTGCATAGAATGCACTTACTTTCGAGCGGCTGAATAATATCGATCGAGATAGCTTGGAAGTTACGAGAACAATAACAAACAGGTAGCTGGTTTTGACATAGGATTTGTTCCATTTTGTTATTGATAAAAGCAAAAAGGGCCGTGCAACCCGATTCCCTCTTTTGGACGACTTTTCATATTTCTAAAGTATTAAAAAGTCTGATCGTAACGCCTTTCGCTATTCACTACTCGCAAAATAACCTGCTACGTAGTCTCCGAATAGACGAGATTTCAACCAACACAGGTTTCCTGCCATTTTTTCTGTGAATAAAGGTTAGTGATAAGTAGGCTAAAATGATTAACAACAGTTGACTAGTTGTTGTTTTCTTTCTTTCATTTCACATCATGCTCAACAGTCCGTAAGTACCTATTCATTGTGCTACGTATGTTTACCTATTCCTTAATTTAATTTTTTTAGATCAAAGTACTCGTATTTCAAATAAGCCTTTGGTTGTATTTGCATAGAATGCACTTACTTTCGAGCGGCTGAATAATATCGATCGAGATAGCTTGGAAGTTACGAGAACAATAACAAACAGGTAGCTGCATTTGACACAGGATTTGTTCCATTTTGTTATTGATAAAAGCAAAAAGGGCCCTGCAACCCGATTCCCTTTTTTTGGACGACTTTTCATATTTCTAAAGTATTAAAAGTTCTGATCGTAACGCCCTTCGCTACTCACTACTCGCAAAATAACTTTCTACGTAGTCTCCGAATAGACGAGATTTCAACCAACACAGGTTTCCTGCCATTTTTTCTGTGAATAAAGGTTAATGATAAGTATGCTAAAATGATTAACAACAGCTCACTATTTGTTGTTTTCTTTCTTTCATTTCACCTCATGCTCAACAGGCTGTATGTATCTATTTATTGTGCTACTTATGTTTACCTATTCCTTAATTTAATTGTTTGAGATCAAAGTACTCGTATTTCAAATAAGCCTTTGGTTGTATTTGCATAGAATGCACTTACTTTCGAGCGGCTGAATAATATCGATCGAGATAGCTTGGAAGTTACGAGAACAATAACAAACAGGTAGCTGCGTTTAGCAAAAAGGGCCTTGCAACCCGATTCCATTTTTTTGGACGACTTTTCATATTTCTAAAGTATTAAAAAGTCTGATCGTAACGCCCTTGGCTATTCACTACTCGCAAAATAATGGCATCGTTGAATACAATCTCGCATTCTGATTGGTTAAGTGAGCTTGAGCTTTTTCCTTGTTTTGAACTGAACACTTAATTCTTGGAGAGGCATGAAAAACCTCTTTCGCTCGCGACAACGCGAAAGCGAGGAAATCCTGTGAACACGGCCCACAAAAAACAATCTCGAGCTAACAGGTCAGGTCAACGCGGGTTCAATATCCACCTACAGCCATACTCTTTTAGAAAATTAACGAAGGAGGTCAAGCGAGTTGGCTGGGTTTGCAGTCGTACGACTACGACTGTCACAGCTGCCAACGCCAGCGACGGTCCACACTGAAGCCGTTTGCGAGAAATTTAAGTCATCAGCCTTGTACTTCCATTAGTAGTTGGCAATGACACAACAGCAATGAATAACGGCAGTGATGATCTAGCAGAAGGAGTTCTAGGTGGACTGTTAACCAATGTATCGCTCAACAACTCTCCAGTGAATATTTCCCTCAACTTTCAGTCG
Source organism: Stylophora pistillata (assembly GCF_964205215.1). Taxonomy (NCBI): domain Eukaryota; kingdom Metazoa; phylum Cnidaria; class Anthozoa; order Scleractinia; family Pocilloporidae; genus Stylophora; species Stylophora pistillata. The sequence goes on from NC_142523.1 coordinate 25,140,505, forward strand.
AATGCTCATCCCTACGACCTAGCTAATGGCAGTTACCTGTAATGAATTTCTACAAATAAAAAGATCAAAGTTTTTGGACTTTGCATGAAACACTTCTAAGTTTTTAGAGAATAAGATACCGATGAATACACGTATTTACACTTCAAGGTACTTACCTTCTATTAATAGCGATGTTAAACTTTCAGCGCTTTCGCTTGCACACCTCATTTCTTTCCGTTTTGCCACCTAAGAGACAAAAGGTGTAAATTATTTTCCTTCTCGAGCAAATTCAGTGGAAACTTGAAAAAATATGTTAATAATAAACGGCTTGTAAATTCTGTGAAATACCACCATCGTCTTTAAATAGTGTGACGCTTGCTAAAAAAGTTTGAAAACCAATGTATAAACAAGGTTCAAATAAAAGGTGTCGAAGGTTCTAACGTGGACCTTGCTTCCTATTCGCTAACATAATAACAGATCTGACAGTTGACTTCGAAATGGCTTTCTGGAGCTCGCGCTCAGGATGAAAACAAACAATATTCTGTGCTACGTATGTTTACTTCTTCCTTGATCTAGTTGTTTGAGATCAAAGTACTCGTATTTCAAATAAGCCTTTGGTTATATTTGCATAGAATGCATTTACTTTCGAGCGGCTGAATAATATCGATAGAGACGGCTTAGAAGCTACGGGAACAATAAGAAATATTTAGCTGCATTTTACATAAGGGTTGGTCCATTTTGTTTTTAAAACCTGATTTCCCTTTTATAAACGACTTGTAACATTTTTTTTGTTAATTATTGAAAAGTCTGATCATAACGCCCTTCGCTATTCACTATTTGGGAAAAACTATGCGCTTAATATCTCGTAATTCTCTGATGAGTCAGGTTGTTTTTCTTTTAAATACAATCGCTCTACTTCACTTAATCAGAGAAAGACTTAGAAGGTCTGAGTATAATCTATAACTAAAATCAAGAGGACACAAGTTTAAATTCTCTTGTTAAGATTAAAAACAGTGGAAGAAATATCCTTCTATTAATCGTCAACTGTGAACGTCTAAGTTCTTGGAAATCTACCGTCAACCGTTAAAGTCAGTTTAAATAGCTGCAAACCGTCAAAAATACTCCAATACTCCCCATCCATTGAGAACGTTTTTGAATTAAAGAGACCAAGAGATTTTCCCGTTAACAACCTCTTGTAGATAATCAAAGCCCCTCTTTAAGAAGAAAACGCCAACTTTCTTGGATTATGACATAGTCAATATATGGTATGCATCGTCTGATTGGTCAATTCAGTTTTCAAGCGCATGTTTCATTAGTTTGTAGAGGTTGGATTTGATCTGTTTATGTCATAAAAGGAATGAGCGCCCTTTTTGGCATTTTTGACAGTTTACGTATTGTTCAACCGATCAAAGAACTTGAACCATTCTAACGAGGATTATGATGGCCTTGTTTTAGTAATCCAACCAAGCATGAAAAAGCTTCAAAACTCGGACATTCTATTTCGTTTTCTGTTAGTCGAGGAATTTCTTCTCCGCTCGTGTTGTAATGACGTCAATTACGGTGCTTGGCATGCTTACAAATCTTTATTTGCTTAATGAAAAGAAATGTCGGATCTTGTCGGGAAATCCGAATGCTAGTATTCGAGAAAGTGTTGAAATGTTACAAGACAAAGTGAAATTTCGAATTTTCTTGAATAATGAAAACCAACGAATAAGATATATACATACATAAGTTATTTAACCACTCCCTCATAGGGCTTTTCGGGGCCATTCTTACAACACCACTCACCCATCCCACCCCAGGGAAGGACATCCACCACACAGTGATCTCTCGCGTATGAAATTAACGTCTCCTAGGCCTACCCCTAGCCCTGCAGGAGACGAGGTCTACGCTTTATTCGTCCTCATCCGAGAAGACTAGAATATCTATCCATTTCTTAATACTATAGAAAGGTAGCAAATTCTCCTCAGTTATTTTAAGACCACGAGTATTGGACCGGCCGGGGCACGAAGCCTCGACCTCCCGCACAATACAATCCAGCGCTCTAACCAATTGAGCTAACCGGGGGCCGGTTAGCAAAAATTGAATGAAAAGGTGAATGCCTTTCGTTGCATTCGAAAGCATTGAAAGTTAGAGATCAAGCTTGGCGGAAAATATACTTTGAACGATCCCTGCAGTCTTGCGACAGAAATCGACTTCCTATAACTCATCTTTGCCGGGTCTTATGCTGGTGACAAAACTCGAACAGCTACATCATAAATAGAATAAAGAGCTCTGTTTTTACCCTATGGAATCCTATGATAATTCTGCATGTGGATTTTCCTTGTTGAAGCTTTGACGTCGTTTCCTTTCAAATCGCACCTCACTTCAAGTGAACTTGTGAAACATGTACAAATGATGGCGGCTACGAAATATCGAAGAGTATTGTTCGCAATACTCGTAATCTTTTACGGAATTGGGGTTTGTGAAAGATATGTTCTACTTTATGATAACGTCATGTTACAAGAACACATGACCTTTTTTCCAGATTATCAATAAGAAAAATTGAAGTGCCCTTTACACCATATTTAAACCTGCAAACTATTCCGCAGCTTGATACTCCTTCCTGGCTTCCTTTTTGAGAGAAAAGGTCTAATGATCCACGTTAATATTATAACGTGTGAGTGCAGAGATGAAGTGTTATATTCTTTTCTTTTTGTCCCAATGGAGGGTAGCAGAGTAACTTATCAGTGTTAAAGTACCTAAGTAATGTGTTACATCTAGTTCCATGCTTGGTCTTGCTGAGATCTCAATCCACGAAAATTTATGTGTAATACTTGCGTCGTATTATCTGCATAGATTTCAACTTTGTTCATAGTATATTTTACTTCACCAACTTTCCGTTCGTTTCTTTGCTTGTGACATGTTTGGTCAAGCTAAAGAATGTTGTAGGACGTACATTGCTTGGAATTCTTTGTAATTGGATCTTTAAAGACAAGTCTTATATCACAATTTAATGTTGCTGTATGAAATCATTCTAAATTGCATTTTGGAATGTTCTGCATATTTAATTAGCCAGCCAAGCTTTAATACACTTGAGTTCCGTAAAATGGTTAACTCCTCGTTACTAAGACCTCTCTAAACATTAATTTCAATTTTTCCCAGTTATCTCGAAACACTCTTGACCTTCTAGTCGTCGAAAGAAAATACAATTCTCAATGCGGGCACTCTAATTCTTTAGAAATTCGTAGGCAATATACAGACGCTAGGAATAGTTAGGTTACCCTTGAGTTCGATTTCATCAACACTATTTGCTTAGCGAAGGCCTACGTGTATCTGTACCCCCCTCCTCCTCTTCCTCCCCGGAAGACAGGGAACGTCTACGAAAACTTAACACGCATCGTATTTATGACGTCACTCTTTTGCTTAAAACAGTGTGATGATTTCCTCTTGGCTAGCCGTTTTGTCGATTCTTTCATAAATTCTGATTAGTTAGAATTGGTAGTTTTATTTTCTATTAATGAACAAGATGATCAACAGAATGTTTTAATGGTCACCTCGACGGACAACAATGATCTACGGCGAAGTTTTAAGGCAAGTCTGCGTGACCCTCGGGAATAGAGAAATTTCTGGAAGAAACTCTTCACTATAATTACTGTGCCGCCGTTTCTGGAAGAAATTCTTCACTCTGAATATTATGCTGTCGTTAAAGCTCCTATGGAAGACCAGGAGCTACCCCAATGGACTTGGGATAAAAGATTTGCCTGCTTTCAACAGTCGGTCTCGTCAGGAGCGGTGCTGCAAGGCTAATAGAGCGATCCAACTCTTTTTAGACGACGGTGTCCTCTTCTCTGTATCCCTGTAGCATTGCATATACTGAAACACGGACACTGAACTGCGAATTTGCCCATAATAATGGAAAACGAATTCATTCGAATTCTGTTGTTTACTTCGATTATTTTTTGCCCAAGAACGTGCCACTACGCGGAATATACCATCAGTCTATCAAGTTACAAAATCTTCCATAGATTAGAGTGACCTCATATAACACGATTCTCGTCAAACTTATCAGTGTTAAAGTACCTAGGTAATGTGTTACATTTACTTCCATACTTGGTCCTGCTGAGATCTTAATCCATGAAAGTTTATGTTTAATACTTGCATCGTATGTTCTGCGTAAATTTCAGTTTTATATATAGCTTGTTTGACTTAACCGACTTTCCGTTCGTTTCTTTGCTAGTGACACGTTTGGTCTAGCTAAAGAATGTTGCAGGACCTACAATGCTTGGAATTCTTTGTAACTGTGTCTTTAAATATAAGTTTTATTTCACAATTGAATGTTGCTATATTAAATCGTTTTGCTATGTTATGATTAATAACAGAGTAACAATGATTAAGAAATAATTATCCAAACTTGTACTGAATTGTTACAAGTTTGAATTGTACAGAGTCCCAGTCAATTACACTATTGGCGGCTTTATTGAAACATTAGATCGAACTTCTAAGATGCGGGAATCCAAGTAACTCTGAGAATAGACTGTGTAGTTCTAAATTGAACACTAGAAAAAAAATACATAAAATTCCCTACGTAAACATTTAGATAAAGCGGTAGTTAGAAAAAATATATATTAGTTTTTTAGCTTTTGCATTTAAATACTAACAATATGTTCTTCTTTCATTATCATTTCTCTCAATTTTCCAAAATGAACTCAATCTCTAGGCTGTAAGTAGCCACCATTTTATCTTTTTTAAACATTTCGTAGACATTATAGTGCATGTACATGGCAAAATATATTGAAGTGCTTTGAAAGCTTGAAACACTAATTTTGCTTCTTCCGCTTCTTTTATTCCCTTAATGTTACCGGATATGTCAGGGGGTAAGTGGTGTTATGTTCACTATCAAAACGAGTTTTTATCGAGAACACTTTTCACTCAGGCGCTTCGTAATGGGGTCGATTAATTCACACATCTCACTGTCAAACATCTAAAGAAAAAGCAGGAGTTCAATTTTTTCATATTTAGGGTTAAAAACTATTCGAAAAGGAAAACACATGAAAAGATTGAATATTTCACCGCTAGTTTGCTGATTTGAGGTCACGTGACCCGATTTGACCTTAAAAACTAAGGAAAATACGTTACGCCAGTAGTACAGCTTTTTGAAGTACTTTTTTTTTTGGATTGAACTGAACCATTCTAAATTACGTTTTGCAATATTATACACATTTAATTAGCAGTTGAGTTCCGCAACTGAGAGGTTAGCTCGTTATTACTAAGACCTCTCTAAACATTAATTTTAATTTTTCCCAGTTATCCCGATACACTCTCGACCTTCTAGTCATCAAAGGAAAATACAATTGTCAGTGCGAGCACTCTAATTCCTTAGAAATTCGTGGGCACTATACAGACGCTAGGAATAGTAAGATTACCCTTGAGTTATATTTTATCAACACTATTTGCTTAGCGAAGGCTTGCGTGTAGCTGTACCCCCCTCCTTCTCCCCGGAGGAGAGGGAACGTCTACGAAAGCCTGACATGCATCGTGTTTATGACGTCACTCTTTTGCATGAAACAGTGCGATGATTTTCCATTGGCTAACTGTTTTGCCGATTCTTTCATAAATTCTAATTAGTTAGAGTTGATGGTTTTATTTTCTATTAATGAACAAGATGGTTAACAGAGTGTTTTAATGGTCACCTCTACGGACAACAATGTGACCCTCGGGAATAGAGAAATTTCAAGAAGAACGGCAGAAAGCCATTGTTATGTTTTTTTGTGAGGTAAAGATGTCTCTGTTTCGTTGCCAACTGGCTATGGAAAATCTTTTATATATCAGGCAGCCCCAGTAGTCGCCACATCTTCTCCGGAAGAAATTCTTCACTATAATTATTGTGCCGTCGTTAAAGCTCAAATGGAAGACAAAAAGCACTACCTCAATGGACTTGGGGTAAAAGAATTGTCTGCCTTCAACACTCGGTCTCGTTGGGGACGGTGTTGCAAGGCTAATAGAGCTGTCCAACTTTTTTCAGACGACCGTGTCAGTGACTGCTATTGTAAGCAGAGACGTTGTGAGCGTTGAAATCGTTTCGAAAGTGCGATGCTAATTGAACATCGTCCTTTTCTTACTCTATACCAAACATCGCTCATAATCCTCTTCTCTGTATCCCTATAGCATTGTATATACTGAAACACGGACACTGAATTGCGAATTTACCCAAAATAATTGAAAAGGAATTCATTTTAATTCTGTTGTTTACTTCGATTATTTTTTGCGCAAGAACGTGCCACCACGCGGAAAAGATCACCAGTCTATCAAGTTACAAGATTTTTCATAGATTAGAGTGACGTCACAGCACGATTCTTGTCAGGTTTTTAAAGACGTTTTCTCCCTTCCCTTTCTCTTTTTGGATGAGGGGGGGTATGGCTGCATGTATGCTATGCATCTAGTTTAAAAAGAAACTTTCTCTTCTTATATGAAAGCAATAATATGAACAATGATCTTAAGCAAAAGTTAGCGTCGCTAACATATTTGCTTTGATCTTTTTCTTTCTTTGAAATCTGCGTTGGAATACAGAAAGTAAGTAGATACAGTATCTCTCCTTTTTACCTAATTTTGAGTTTGAGAAGCCCAGCCACACGCATTCTCCTATAAGCAGCACAGACTGTCTCTAGGCCTGTGGGAGAAGGACAGGTTTGGGGTGTAGAGATGTTTTGGTTGATCTTTACCTTAATTCCTTCTACGAACTGAAGTCAATCATCAATATTTGTTTGACTGAAATGTATTTCAGCCTTTCCCGTTCGTCTGTGATCACGAGAGGCTTGAGATATTTTAGTGGCAGTTTTCTGTTCTTCACAAAGATCATTTCGTTACCACCTCAGTCTTATTCATAATTGTTTCAATGAGTTGTAATAAATGCCATGCCTTTCTTGTTTTTTTGTTTTTTGTTTGGTTGCGTGGATGTAAAGTTAGCTAAACGCGACGGCTCGCCACCTTTTTCATTTCTCTCGAAGTAGATTGTAGTCTCAGCACCCAAGACGATTTTCTCTCTTTTCCTCGTAATTAGGATATATTAATCAGAGTGAATTCTGCTGTAGTTTGTTTGTTTGCTTTTTATTCCTGTACAACTATGTATTTGACATAGTGTCAGAATACATTCGAAGTCGAGTTGAGTTCCAGTCTTTGAATATTTGTTCATCTTACCGCTATTATTGATTTGAATATCTCAACGTACAGTCATTGTTCTCTTTATAATCTTCGGATGGGTGGCATAGTAAAATTCGTCTAAGAAGATTTCACTCCCCCTTTTCCTCGTAATTAGAATACATTAGTAGGGATTCTGTTTTTAGTTTATTTTTTTAATCTGTTCATTATTCCTTTTCTCCCTGCGTCCCTCCATGTATTTGATGGACGCATCAGGACGTAAGTGCCAACTTCCTTTACTTTGATTTTGGCATAGTGTTAGTAAAAATTCCAAGTCAAGTTCAGGTCAATTCTTTAGATGATTTGTACATGTTACTTTTATTATTGATTTTGTGTATCTTTTTTTCTCTTCTACTTATTGGAGTGGGTGGCACAGTTATATTCATCCAAAGTGATTGTATCCGCCTGTCATTCGTCATTTGAAAATATTCGCAAAATGAACGGTAGAGGGGAAGCTCGTTATGATATGAAATTATTCTTCTGTTTAATCGTTTGATTGATTTATCGTTTTGTCGTTTTATTCTTGTGAAACAATATATATGATGGGATGATTAAGATTTCAATGATTGGCAGAGTGTCAATTGAAATTCGATGTCAAAGTGAGGTCCGTTATTTGGATGAAATACATCTTTAATTACCTGGCTAGCGATTGATTAAGATCGAGGGCTTTAGGCCTGTGTTAAACTGGCTATCGAGGCGGACAAGCTGGGTAAATCTTTTGATCCCATTAAAACCATCCCATGGATGGTTTTAATTATCTATGACTTTAAGGAGGCTCGAAAGGGTTTTTTTTGACCGAGCGGAGATTAGATTCCAAGATACACGCAAGCAAACTACTCGTGAGAGAATTAAGCGATAGCGCGCGTGTTCTCATCCGCGGAAATGAAACCCTGTTTTCTGCTAAGTTTAAAGCTCGTGACGCTCTAAACGACGACAGAGCCCTTCGAAAATTTACTTCCACTGGTCCTCTGCAAATCAATGAAGAAGTGATGACCCATGGTGAATGTGTATCGGCGGATGAGGCCTTCGATGAGGCTATCTTCTTAGAGCGACGTATTAAGACACCATGCAGACGTTTGATGGAAAGCTTAATCTTTTCTCAAGCATTGTCGAGAAGCTGGCAGATGCTGGTCTTTCTTACCGTAAACTACAATCTCTGTACGAGAAATTCAACACCAATGGCCTGTATGGTATACTTGCATTGGCGCCAACAGCAACATTCACTTGTCGCCATAAATCGAATTCCGCAGGAGTGACCTCAAACAAGAGAATTCTCTCCGAAATAATTCACATTTCCTACACTCGTAACGGGAAGCAGTCTGACACTCAAATGATAAATTTTTTCAAGAATGTGTAAAATCACAAAAGAGGTCAAGTCCATTTTCAGAACGAACGCTTTTTCTTACGGGTTGCCTTTCCCTTCCCTGAAGAGATCGTTTGATCACGCGGACGCGTACTCGTCCTCTCGAACATAAGCCACTGAGTCAGCGGTGTCATTTAAAACGCATGACCGACGGTAAAGTGTGACCTAAAATTGCGGAAACTGGAAATAAAGCTTACTAAGTTGATGAGCTAGTATCTCGAAAATTAGCGCGGTGACCTATCTGGCCCTGATTTTCTGAATACAAATTATTTTCGCCATTACGAATTTCTGAAAAAAAATAAACATAAAAAGTTATTTAATTAATATTTTTACATTTTTAAAACAGCATTTTCCTAAATAACTCAAGTTCTACCTGATAGCTTTTTTTTATATCACGTGCACATATAGAGAATGTGATGATGTTTAAGAAATTTAAAAAAAAAAAAGAAAAACGTAACCGATTTGGTTTTTGAGATATCTTTAAAAAACTGAGTTTTAGAAGGTCTTTTAGCTCCACTATGTTGCCATAGCAACAGATGATGTCTGACGAACCCCCTTAAAAGATTGCCCTAAAATAATGCTATGCATATGTCAAGTCATTATCCTTATGATAAGTTTGACAGTCCTGATATCTCTTATTGATTGGCACTTGCTGTTAATCGTGGAAAACCCTTTTGAGCCTCCTCAAAGTAAGCTTTTTTTGTGGCAAGGTAATTCTAGCGCTTTTGGCGACAAACACACGAATACATTCTTTGATAAAAGGTTGGGATATGCGTCTTTAAGTTAAGTCCACCTGATTTTGCTTGTTCGGTCAAGATTGCTCCATGTTATCTTTTTCCCTTTGGGTGTACACATGGGTTTTTTCATAGACTACTCTATCCATGAAAAATAAAAATGATAAAAAAGGATAAATAGAAAAAGGAGAACTAAAAACTACACATAAACCATTTTATAATACAGTTTAGACCTTAAACATCAATTATCGAAGGTTTCTTTTTGTTGTTTTTCGCAGTGTTCTGGTCCAGCTTCGTGGAAAGAAATGGTTTTGCGCGTTATTTTGATCTAATAGCACCGCCTCTCAGAAAATCGATGTCAGCGATTATATCATAGCTCACTAAACACACTTGCTTCAAAACCTGCGTGTAGTTATGGGTTTATTGAACTTGTGCGGCTTATAATCGGAATTAAATTTAAAAATGAAATGGTAAAACAAGAGGCTGGGTTGGGATGCGCTGCATAAATTGATCGGTGATCATCTCTGAGTTGTTTATTTAGTCGATCTCTGACTTAACTTGACACAAACGGTTACACGTGTTCGTCCGTGTTTTCTTCGTTTTCCATAATTACCACGTTTTGGATACGCGGTACAAAAAATGTAAAAATGGCGGACTAAGCGTTCTTCCTGGGTTGAGCTGCAACTAAGCCTGGATTGTCTGTCCTGGGGTTTTGTTCTAAGAACGCGGCTGTCATAAAGTAATGCGTAGTTGTCGATCTGTGCTGTCTGATTACGCATGCCTTGAAGTTTTTGTGTTCATGGATTCAAAAAATAGGGAAGAAAATCAAAATATAGGTGACCCTCGTAGGCTATATCACTTTTCAAGGAGCCATTTGACATCTTTTTATCCTATCAGAACATGGTGACTAAGAAAAAAAAGTTGCGTCCTATCTCTTTTTTTATTTTTCGCTGTTGGTCGAACTCGTCGAGGAAAAACCTAACATGTTTCAAATTTATCAACCACGGCCTGTGCTAGCCCTGTTACTCCCTAAGAAAATACTGGAGATTATTCCCTCGCTTTCCGCTTTAGTGCCTATTGTCAATCAGATCGTTCCTCCTTATTGCTACTTCACTCTTATCTTGAAATATTGTCACCCACTATCTCTGTGATGTCATTTTTAAGTGTGTCTTACATATTTTCGGAAGTAACGCGGAACTAGCACGTGATACACTACTGATATATCTAGAAAGGTTTGATCTGCGCATCCTGCTAACTTTGAAGAACAACGTTATTTATTCGTAAAGAGAGCATTTTACCATTTCAATTAGCGACAAATACTCTAAAGCGCCGCGAAATCTGCCAGGCGGAATGCCCTGTTGTATGAAATAAAAGTCTCACAAAAATGGAATTGCAATGAAATAAGAATACAATTTTTAATAAACGGCAGAATTGAAATTTAAAGAAACCTAGTTTAATCGGTATTGAAGCCTGGAGGATAGACAGATAGAGGAACGGAGAGGTTCTTGAGCTATTCCCTATTATTGCAATCTTTTATTGTTATCATTTTTTACATAACTGTTATTGTTTCCACTATTGTTAACATGATTATTTGTAACAATTTGATTCTTTGTTGAGTGACAATTAGTCTCTATATTCTGAAATCATCCTTCTCTTACGTAACAGGGTATTTAAAGTATGTGGGGTGCAGCAGCAGTAGTTATATGCAGCTTTAACTGCCAATTTTTATATCATGCTCAAATTTACTGACGTTACTTTTTCTTTTCTCTTTTATCTGATTCATTTGGGCCTTATAACAAATTAGCTGGTAAGTAACATTAATCAAATCTCTATTGAATTTGCGTTTGTCTCTTCTTAGTAGCTATATTCCTTAAAATTGGAAAACTGCTGTTGTCATCGTGTAATGACAAAGGCAGAACTTGATTTTGTTGATTAGGAGATCCTTCCTGTCCCTAATGCTGCGTTTATTTCTAAGGGAGTAGCATCTAAGACGAAAAGGAAAGGTTGCGGTTTCTCATCGGAGTGAATGCTCCGTTTAGATGATCAATTATTGTTTTTCTCCCGATGTAGTCATTGTGTCTTCTATCTGTTCATAAATTGATCCGTTATAGGGATGGTAGTATTTAAATCTCTAGGCTCAAGATTTCCGTGATCTGACTTGGTGATAGGGCCATACCATGGGAAATGCTAGAATCCTTTTTCCAGTTTCTGTAAAGCTGCTTGTGTAGCTGCCTCAATTAAAACGTTTGTTAACAGTGACTAGACGACGCAAGGCGCTATGATCTCGTTGTCTTGGATTGTTTCGCCGCTGAAGTTAAATACAAAGCGGGCTGAGTTGGTCACTGTAAATTCGAGTTATCCAAAAATATAACGGTAGGAGAAAAGTAAGACAGCGAACCACCGTTATCATTTATTTTCAAAATTTATCAATTGCGTTTGCAAGATTCCACCCAATCACAGCTTAAAAAAAAAAGAACGGTTCATGGGATAACTCGAATCTAGTCGACCTCGATCTCTAGATTGGAGAAAATTAAAACTCGCTCTATGCGACCGAAACATCGCAATGAACATGCAAAGGGACTATATTGTGAAATGGTTATATTTGATATAGAAAGCTTAAAATTTTTCCTACTGAGATAGGTTTTATCTTAAGAATATTAACATTTACCACTATCAAAATGATATTTTTTTTTGTCTTTTACGATGTTTATTTAACAAAAGATGATAAAAATAAAACAGTTGAGGAAATTTGAAACCGGCGTTCTAAGTAGTCTGAGGCTTCTGAGAAATGAATTTGTTCCATCTATCGAATTTTTTTTTTTTATGACAGCATTTTTTAACCACTTTTTTTGCTCTCTGCCTCAAATATGCACCATTTCATAGATCCCGAAAGACTCGTTGGGAATTGTACTCAACTCAGAGCCACTTGAAAACTGCAGCTATATTCTGAATGAAGACTGGCTGAGTTCAGTGCGCCCTGAGCAATTAATAATCGAGTTAAATTCACATGTATAATGTCCGAAATCCATTAAGAAGATCTTTATACCGCCTCAATTTCACTAGTTGGACTTTGCTTTTTCTTTCAATTTTTACTGGCATCCTGTTCTAATTTACTTACTTTTTTGCTATTTCTTTTTCTTTTCTCTTTCATCTGATTCATTTGGGTCATATGACAAATTAGCTGGTGAGTAACATTAATTATGTTTCTGTTGCATTTGAAATCCTTTCAAGGAATAGGTTGTCTCCATTTTGTAGATCTCAAAAAAAGTAATGACCAATGGAACTTTGCAATAAAATTAAAAAGTAGTCCTCCATGCTTTAACGGATCGAAAATCTTCTTTTTTTTTTGTTACTGTTAACTGTGCTATCTTAGTTTATTTTTAATCGTTGTTCCAGTTCGTTACTTTCCACCTTTCGTTTTTTCTTTCCTTTTTATTTGATGGGGGCTACTTCTCAATTGCCGTCGTGCACCTTGCGATACAAAACAAATAAACAGTGAGGTTTAGTTTCCTCGGGTTGTAATTGATAATTCTGTGTTATGAATTCATCCCAATTTTTGCTCTAGTGTGTTTACTTTTTTAATTAGTTCTCTTTATTTTCCTCTTAATCTGGTGTTTTGGCTCACATTTGTTAAATCAGACCGTACGTAACATTTTCGTTGCCTAATATAAACTAGTTGAGAAAAATTTGAATTTCTTGAAACAAGTTGAATATCTAGACTGAAGGAAGAAAAGGAAGCACGAAATTCTCCTGCCTGTTCGTAATTGATATTAGAGTTTACGATTAATTGTCGTTTGTAGTTAATACGTACTCTAGTCACGGTGTTTTCATTTTCTTTACTATTTTTTTTTGTCTTCATTTCCCTTTAAATCTGCTTGCATTGGTCCCGTTTGACAATTCAGGTTGTAAGTAATGCTCTCGTTGCTAAGTAGGCATTAATTTTAATAATGGTTATTGACTAAATAAAACTGCTACAAACAAGTCGAGTCCACGTATTTACCTATTGCTATGGATGATAGGGGACGGTCTAGAATTACATTTAGAAAAGAGTAAATAGTTTAGGTTTCTACCGTTCATTAAATCAAGAAAAATTTCCAGTTGCATTTATTTTGTTTCTCGCAGACACAGTGTTAAAAACTAAAAGCGTGCTTTTTTATTGCTACATGAGATTTTTTTCACAAAACATGTGAAGACTGAAATTTATTTCTTTGGCAATTAATTGAGTTGCCTGATTACTCTGGTACATTTAATTTCCTCTTTTCTTGTTTTCTTCATTTTCCTTTTAATCTGGCTCACTGGCTCCGGAAATTTGACAAATCAGCGAGTAAGTAACATTTACGTTCCTTAATAGTTATTAGTTACGATGATGGTATCTATTGGATTTGAATTATATGAAGCAAGTTGATTATCAACAAGTGAAATACGCGCAGATCCTGTCTTCCTTTCCGTAACTGATAATTGAGTTTTATTTATGAATTGTAGTTAGTGTGCTAATGTGCTTTCTCTCTCTCTAAAATTCCTAATCCTCGCGAAAAATAATTGTTGTCAAGGCGACACTTTCTAACCAGTTCAGATCTTTTGTTTAGCAAGCTGGCATTACGATTGCTTATGTTTCATTAAACAAATTGACATTGATTATTTGAGTGCGTGCCACGTTGACTTGAGTATCGTTGTCTGTACTCATATCGACAATGGCAAATTGGCCGATCAGATTGCGACAGTATTGCCAATTGTGGTAAAAAGCTCCTTATCGTGACCAGTAGTAGAAAGCACAATTCCAACCGAACAGAATTTTTTATTGAGTTAATTAAATTAAACTTTAAGCGCACAATTCTACTTGCGTAGAAAACTCTTCAATCTGGTGATCACATAGTATGTGAAACTTGAGTTATCTGAAATCGATGTTTTTTCTCAGCGTATCTATCAGAGCACTTTAGGACAAGTGAAACAACCTACGCAGAGTATATTCAACCACTTAAAAGAAGTAGAAAATCATCCATGCGGAACAGTTTCCTTTTTTGTTATTATTTGCGTTTTTCACTTTAAGTTCTTGTCTGCACCTGATTACACTGGTACATTTACTTTCTTCTTTTCTTGTTTTCCTCATTTTCCTTTTAACCTGGCACATTGGCCCGCAAATTTGACAAATCAGTGAGTAAGTAACATTTACGTTCCTTAATAGTTATTAGTTACGATGATGGTATCTATTGGATTTAAATTACTTGAAGCAAGTTGATTATCAACAAGTAAAATACGCGCAGAGCCTGTCTTCCTTTCCGTAACTGATAACTGAGTTTTATTTATGAATTGTAGTTGGTGTGCTAATGTACTTTCTCTCTCTGTAAAATTCCTAATCGTCATGAAAAATAATTGTTCTCAAGGCGACATTCGGAGCGATTGCAGAATACCCGGCCACTCACGCTCTTTATAAGTGGACTGCTCCCGCGGTCCGCAGTCCCATAGTGGATGAATGAAAGGAGCACGATAAACTGCCACCGCGGTCCGCAGTCCCGTTGTCGTTCAATAAAATTTGCGCAGAAAAATATAAACAAAAGGATACTAATTTGATGCCACGAAATTAGCCCGAATTGTTAAAGCCTTTTTAAAAGGATAATAGCTTATTCGTCCAAAAGTCGCAAGTTATTCCATCAATAGCCTTTTTACTCTCATCGGACAAAGGCGGAACGCGTGCGAACGGCTCTCGGATATGCATTTTGTGAGCCCTCGTGGTAAAAATGCCAGCGACTACCCCCATTTAAGAGAAGCAAACTTTAACCCGTTGTCATTGTGAAGTTTTAATGGCGTTCCGCAGTCCCGTAGTCTATGAAAGAAATTCGTCTAACTCTTCTAAGATGCTTAAACGTAATGATTATTCTTAGCTGAGGGAAACCCAAACCCTAAAAAGAAGGTAAAACCCTAACACTGGATGAAATAGTGGATTTCAACAAAATTTGGCTCTAGGTCAAATGTGAGACAAATCTGACTTTACATTTGTCCTGGTCGCAAAGACTTCAAATGCGTGACTAATATGTTATCATATTTGTCCTTGATAAATGCAAGACAAATATTGTTTGAATATGAAGCCATATTTCATTCAAGGACAAATATTAGACAAGACAGACAAATGTGTTCAACACAATACGAACCGTATTTTACCCCACGGAGACGTTTTCTTCACTCGCGTCCCCCCATGTATGATAAATTCAGCTCCCCTACTTTGTATCTCTAAGGAGATCACTAAGATTTGGGAATTTTTTGTCTGGATCAAAAGTGTGATTTTTACTAAAACAAACTGAATACAGGTTGAGGCTCGTACAAGGAATTGCGTGACTTGACCGATGCAAGCCATACAGTTGCCTGAACTGACTGTTAACTTCTGCGGTAGTGTTCGTATTTTATTAGTAAAAACCCAAGCCAATGTCCCCCATTAGACTGTCGAAAAGAAGAGAAATGTCATTGTGTTAAAAGTAAATAAAAAAGATAGAACAAGGGATAGGGACAGGGCTAAATCTGCACTGAGGCATTCCTCGTGATCCTCAAAACTATCGTAGGATTCCAAGCAGTGTACTTCAGAATCTCTCTCGACGTCGCTAGCGCTATTGTCACTTTCAGAGGCAATTTCGAGATGTCTCGATCGGGTACCTCGACTGAAAAAGTCATCACAGTGACTGCAGTAATAACTCTTTTTCCCTCCTTTTCGAATTGAGAAAAGATATTGAGCTAACAAATGACGAGAACTGACGAGCATTACAGTAACATTTGCCGCTACACTCCACTACGCAAAAAAAAAAAATGCAAATTTTCGGAAGTGCATGCGCAGGTAATCCCTAAAGGCCCTCGCGCGACGCTTTGTATAATTCGAATTCTTGGACATTAACATAATCAGCGGGATTTCGAACGTCACTTCAAATTTAAAGCGTCTTTCGTCCAAGTGTCACGTCTTCGTTGAAGTAAGCCTTTAACCAAAAGTTACTCCGCAGTTTTGTAATATGTCTCACAGAAACAGATCGAGCAATGCAGGGATTGATTTTGACGAGCTTTCCGAGTCACCGCTAACGTCTGGGCACTTTCACCGTCGAACGGTAAGCTTTTACGTGTATTAATTAAACGTGGGTCAGTAAGACAGGTCAGCAATTTACTCGTTTTGCTCTTTGAATATTTAGACAACTCCAGGGACAACTGCAGTCGTTCCTCGAGCGCAAGACCGTCCGCGGATTTCCATCGAGAGATCTCGATCTGAAAATCATATCCGTCGTGATTTGCAGCTTGACAGTAATGGTGATTCAGAAGAGACCTCGCCAGTTTATCAGCCAGTCGCCTCCACTCTCTTGCCTTCAATTGTGCCATCTTCCTCCTCATCGAGGAGCCGATCAACTCCAGCCACCACGCCACTGTCTCATGTAAACGCTAGAGCGAGTTGTTCCGACCACGAAGGGCAGTTTGACGCACTTCAGTGAAAACTTGTTCTTACAGAAAAAATTGACAACTTACAAGGCCAACAGTCAGCACCCGCAGTGGCAGAAAAAAGGAAAAGTGAAAACCTTCCACGAGATATGGTGGTGAGTACAGTATTTTGGTTATTTGAACTTTGAGACGTCACGGTGTTGATAACAGCTTGTTGATAACAGCTTGTTCATAACACTTTGGTGCTGATTTCATGCACATAGCCGTCATAACAATAGACGGTCATTTTGTTTTTAAAGGATGAAATTTATTGTTGAGTTATTGTAGTATGTAGTTTTAAAGGAGCTATGTCATGATATTTTAAGCCATTTTGCTGATGTACAAAAGTTACTTTCAAATTTAGTTTTCTAAGTTAGAAAAACACCAAAGAGGTAACAATAAACCAAAAAGGAACAAGGATGGTCAAGATTGGGCAAGATTGAGAATGGCAGACTTGAAAAACTTGGCCAAATTTTTAAGATGCGCTGTCTGTAATGTAAGCTGGGTTTTTTGTACATGTATGTTGGGAAAGTTCCAGAAGCTCTGGGATTTCGCTGTTGCGTGATAGTCCCAGATTTTGCCAATTTATGTTTTCATATGTTGGGAATGATTGCAGAAATCTGGCCGCCATCAGGTAAATGGAAGCACTCCCGATTTATCCCCGACCATCTCAGATGATCAGGGATATGTATGATTTTGTGTTTTCATAAAGCCCTGGTGAAATGGTGCATGATAGTCGAACTGTCATAGGTAAGTTGGGAGAATGAGAAATGCTGTGGGAATGTGAGCCATTGGCCAGTGTTTAGCAAGTTTTTTGGTTCTTCCAAACTTCTACCGAACAATATATGTCTTGAGTGTTTCTATTAATTTGAGTTACAGAATACATCAACCCAAGTACTTAAAAGCTTAACATCATTTTGCTTTTCAGTTTTAATGATCACACCAACCTTGAGGTTACCCAAGCAATCGAAAGAGGTGTCAGAGAAACATCAGCTTTCAAAGAGGCTGATCCTGTTATATTAGAGTGTAAGTATAGATTAATTTTCTATAATTATGACTATAATATTTGGTGGCTTAATAGCTAGCACATTGGACTGTGGATCAGACATTTGGGTTTGAGCATTGGCCTGGACCAGTGTGTTGTATTGTGTGTTCTTGGGCAAGACACTTTACCTCCATAGTTCCTCTCTAGCCTTTAACTTAAACCAGCTGTGACCGAGGCAGGTTCTGATGTTGTTATTTGAACAACGAGACAGACTTATAGCCACAATAAAATTTATTTATACAGGAAAGTACAAAAGAAATAATACTGATAAAAAGCAAGGGTGATTGCAAGCAAATCCTCAGTAAAATAGGTCACTAACTTGAGGTTACATCTACTGGAGTTACTTTTTTTGTGACCAAAGGTTCTGGGCTTGTAAGTGCTGGTCTTGACACTCTGAACTACTGAGTTAAACTAACTAACTGTACTTCTTTTATAAGGAATCGAACAATAGCAGGAAATCCTCTAAAATTTTGGAAGTAAGGTATGATCATTCTAAAGGAAAATTAGCTGCAAATCCTGTGTTTAGGATGATTTGGTTATCATAGGAAATAGTTAGGTGTGATGGCGCGACTTAAAGGAAATTTATGATGCAAATCCTGTGTGTATGGTAATTTGATTATCATAGGAAATAGTTTTTGAAGATGTAATTCTAAAATTATAACAAAAATATTGCAATATCATGCACAATTGTGAGCCTGGTCACACAGCTATTCTGCTAAGTTTATCCATTGATGATATGATAGACTAAGAACGTGAAAATTAAGGTGTTTGCATTAATTTGTATGTACTTTGGTCACTTTTGAGGATTCTTTTGTTGGGTCCATTTATCCAATATCAAACAAGGAAAATGAGTGCAACATTCAGACATTTTCAGTAATACTATTTTTCAGAGGTATTTTTATTTTATTCTGGACAATGATCATGATTTGTGATATAATTTTTGAATTGCTTTTGTCACAGGTGCCTTAAAGATTTACTTTAAAACCCCCAAGGCCAAAATCAGTGGAGTTTTTAACCCACATGAGGAATGAGGGATTGCCCCAAGTGGCAAACAAGCAGGATGAAAGAGTAATAAATTCTAGGAGGAATCAAAGGGGTCACAACGTGAGTGAATGATGGTGTACCTATCCTAAACAGAAATGACTAAAAATTTTTATCACATGACCAATTATTTTTTTGTTTTGACCAGATCTGTTGTCACTTGCATCAGTTTCAAAACTTTAGTGTCAACAACACTATAAGGAAAGTAATTAGCTATTGTGGTGATTGTTGTAAAAAAATTTGAATTTTATAGCTTGATAGTTAATTTTGTAGCCAAAAATAAAGCCTCAGATGCTTACAGTCAAACTGGGTATTCTTTTTATTGCAAACTTGCAAACTTTTGCCTCGTCATTGGTAATTGATTGACAGCTTGAGTCGAGCAAGTTTTAACCTGTACAAGTAAGTTGCAACTTTTGCTATCAAATTTGCTCAAGCAAGTTTCCAAGTTCCCGTTTTCATTTTGCGGTATAAAACAAGGTAATACCAGCTCTGTTTCAAAGAAACAGAGTAAATTCAGTCAGCCATCGCCTGCCTATTTATCAAGAGACTGCGAGAAATAAGTGACAGACTTAGTTAAATTAGCAAAACCAGGAATCGTGCTTCAAAATTAAAAGTGTAAGCCATAACCTTGAAGGACAGATTTGAATTTTTAAGGAAAATTCACAGTTTGGCAATTTGGAGCTAAGTCTGTCACTAATTCATCTCAGTTTGTTAATTAACAGCAAATATTAGGCAATATCATTCTGTTTATTTGAAACTTAGTTTGTCTTACCTGACTTTATATGGCAAAATGAAAACTAGGGCTTGAGAACTTACTCAGCAAATTCAAATTGAAAGACTCAACCTGCTCACATAGGTTGCCGCTTGCTCGACTCAGACTGTCATCAAATACCAATGTTGAGGTAGAAATTTGCAAGGTTGCCATCAAAAGAACATCTGGTTAACATTTGACTATAGAAATTTATACCCAAACTGGTTGCCTCCTGATAGGAACTCTAGAAGATTGCATTGTGGTATTGTGAAAATATTGATTGACAGCTTGCTGAATGCAACTTGCAACTTTCACTTCAAATTTGCTAGAATAGTTTGTGAATTATTTTCAAGTTCAATTTTTCTATATAAAACAAGCTAATTGCTGATCTGTTTCTAAGAAACAAAATAAAATTGCTCAATTTTTGCCTGTTTATCAACGTAACAGACTGCAAGAATGTAGCATTCAAATTGCCATTGTCAGGAAATCACACTTCAAAAGTAGTCATGTGAAATATGACTTTTTTAGTTAAAATCCTATGAAGTGAGTCTGTTGCTGATTTCATGCAGCAAACTTTCAATCAATACTGGAACATTGCAACACAATGCTGATGAGTTCCTGTAAAAATAATTACCAGCAGTTTGACAGTAATTTGTAGGATTAGCTATGTTGGTGATGTGATCAAAGACTAATTGGTATGTTGTGATGATGTTGGGTCTTTTAATGCCTCATAAAAAGAGAACCTACTGTATTGAAACTGATAGGGCAGGCAGTACCTGAGTAGGAGTTTTTTGGAAGTAACTCCTCTTTATGAATCATAACACACTAAGTACAGTTCATGTGAAAATGTTTTGTCGAGAATATCTTGCTGGCAGGAGTGTTGTAAAGACTTAAAATCAATGATGTTATCTTTTAAACTTACCTTGTAGCTTTTCCCCATTATTGAGGTTATATTCTGTATCACATATATGGTATAAAATATAAGTGTACAGGGGCTGATTAAATACATTTATTTATTAAGTGTTAATTTCCTTTAACAGAAATGGTTTTGTTTGTACATAAAGGAGCAATGTTAGATAAATTTTCCATTTACTATACATTTATGTGTGTTGATTTTAGTCAGGACTGGGTATGAGATGATTGGACATGAGAGGATTGCATTAATCAAAGTAAATGCGATTCCATTTTAAACTGCCACTGAAACAATGAAATTTCTGATGTTTTATTGAATGCAGTGTATTATTGGGTACTTGCAACCCTAATACTGAAATAACATGTGGAAAAAGCAATTTTGTGTAAATTGACAACAGGGTCAATGGAGGAGAAGAGAATTTTGGATTATTCCATAACAAAGATGATATTTGCCCTACATTTGTCCTGAATTTGTTCTTACAAATGTCATCTTTAACGCATTTGTCCTTGTTTAGAGCAGGACAAATCATGATATTTAATTCAGATTAATACCACATTTGTCCATATTTACACCCAAAAGCAAATGGACAATTATCCTGTTTATCTTTAGGACAAATGTCATATTTGTCTTCAGGTCAAATACTGACAAATATGACAAACCACATTTGAACCACATTTGGACTGCATTTTTCTGACGTCAAATCTGATTTTTCGCCCAGTGTAACCGCAAAAAGAAGCTAATCGTTAACCATTATAACTATTCTAAGTTGCTTAACCCTGATCAGTATTCTTAGTGGACATGAATAATAACCTAATTCGATTTAACAACACGGGTAAGCTATAGATTTATAATGAAGGCTTAAGAGAAAGCTACCTAATTAGTGGTGTCGTTAACGCGCGGCAAAATTAAGAGCAATGCTTCATTTCAAACAGCCATAAATTTGACTTTATTTAAATTACATCGTACATTATTGAAAAAAAAGGAGATTTGTTGGATGAACTAACCTAAGTTTAAAAGCACCTAACTTGGAAAATATTCTAAAGGGAGTGGGAAAGTGACAGGCTTAAATGAATTTACATGCATGGCGAGTTAAAAAACTTCTTTGGCACGGTAAGACACGAGAAGTTGATGAAAACGTTTCTTAAAATTACTGAAGGAAGTTATTTGAGTGAAGATAATTAAGGCTGAGTAATGTCTCTATGTATTGGTATAGCCAAAACAATATGAAACTCATTACTTGTTACTGGTGCTGTGGTCGGATACGGGTCTGGTTTCGACTTCACAAAGACTTTGTTTGTAGCTCTAGCCCGTGGAACACGGAATTGTACTATTCTTCCAAGCCCATCCGCCTGCAAGGACTCTGTAGCGCGCTCGTACTCTGCCTCAGCGATTGTTCGAGATGATCTTTTTCCATGCTTAAAGGCTTTGAACGTTACTGCCGGTCCAGGTGACAAAAGGATGCTCTCCTCGACTGAATCGCTCGTTGGTTGTTCGATCGTTTTATCTCAAAACGAATTAATGAATTATTCGAGGAACTAGAGGAGAATAAAAGAGAGTTACACAAGAATTAAGGCATGTAAGAAAAGGATTGAATTGGGAAGAAAAACTTAAACGAGTATTTTACAATGAGTGCTCTACTGGTAAAATTCAGTTACCGTAGCCACAGACTTTCGACGGAGGGCATTCCTTTCAAATGTAGGCAAAATGCGACTTAATAGTAAAATATGTTGCTTTAAAAATAAACTTCTGTTGCTTTACCTGACATAAGATTCCCTTCTGAGTCTCAAGATGGTTAACGAAGACTGAGCATTCTCCAGCGTTGACTTGCTTATTTTGGTTGGAGGTTCCGTGGAAGGGACGCGAGCGAGCAGTTTGGCTATGACGTGATTGAAGACGTGTAGGGCTGTAGCTAGGCGGGGGATAAGTTCTGGTGTCTTGGATTTTGGAGGCACTGTGCCGTCTTGAATTGCTTCATTTACCTCTGCGACAGACATGTCGAGGTTTTCTCGCACAATGGCGATTGCGTCGTCCTCAAAGGTGTAAACTGTATTGTTGGCAATATTATTAATAGTCAGAAAGATTTCCTCGAAATCGCTCATGACTTTGGTTGATAGGTAGTGTTTAGCAGCCTCCATTTCGGTAAGCGTAGGCCTTAAAGCTAGAGGAGTTGCAAATAAAACTCGGTCGATTAAACCGTGGCCATGGTCCATCTTTGCGATGAGCTTGGCGGCGTTTAACAATTGTGTTGAGCCAAGGATGGTGAAAGCAGTGTTAGGCGGTATTAGTCTCGTGTCTTCCGTTGAGTAGTGATAGGAACAGCGCTCACCAGAGAACAGTTTGCAGAGTAGCTGGACGTCTCCTGTGGCGTTGTCCTCGTCTGACTTCATCAATTTGTTGACTCTGTCAAACACCTCCGGAGATAATAGAATGGCTTTCTTGTTCTTGGCCAGATGCTTCACCAGACCTGACGAAGTTGTTTTGCTGAGTACAGTTGAGGTTAGGTCTGAAGCTTCTAGGGAATCTTGGGCTGCGTGCTGTATCGCAGACGATTTTCCTGTTGTAGAAACAAAAAGTCTTGTTTATGAAAAGGGCCCTTAAAAAATAACGGTTAAGTTAGAGTTAGCAAGAGGTTTGCAAGACTAGCCAGATACGATCTAACCCATGTAAACCGTTGCCGAACGGAGGAAAAAAGTAGGAAATTTTTGGTTAAGGCATCGTAAAACCAAATATACATATTTTATACTCACCAGTCCCTGGATATCCAACAAATATGGTGGACAGGTTAAGAGGCTGCCTGTGGGTGGAAATGACTTCAACGCGGGAGTCGTTGCATGCGAGGATAAAGGCTGTTGTAGCAAGCAAAGTGGGAATAAAATAGCTTTCTGAGCTTCCAACCGATACAGCCTTATTTTTAACAAAACGGTGTATTTCGTTGTCAGTGAAGAGCTTGCTGTAAGGAAATTGTATAGAATTCAATCGTCGCTGTAAATTCACTCACGTCTGTTCGTTCTGCTTGTAAAGCTTGGAAACGGTATACATTCTTGAAGGGATTACCACGAGTACAACTAGAATATCATATCCTTAGCTTAATACAGTGAACTAAGAAAGAGGTTAACATGTCTGGAATAACGTGAGCTGTTGTTTGAGACGCCGGCACTAAGATTTATGCCAGTGGTATTGTTCTGGCGAGTAACTGAAAGCAATTTTCGTTTGTTCATTATTTAAAAGTTGTTAAATCTCTGAAATTAAAATTTAAGGAATAAAAAGAATTTTGTTCTCACATTTAATAAGATATCATATCCTTAGGACAAACAAAGGGAGACGGTTGTTTTGATTAAAAAAGGTAGTTTATTGAGACATGTTTACAAGTGTGTATAGGATCGAAAAACCCCGGAAATCTAGCAGTGGCACACAAACTCCACTTGAAGCCCAAAAACAAGACAAGGTGATGCAATGTGACATACCAAAGGGAAGTTATATGCGAGATGAGAGAAAGCAGATAAAATGGCGTTACGATGACTTGATTGTTTTACTGAACGATAAAGATAGACTTATTCAGTGGTTAATGGGGGAAGGTTTGCTGGCCAAATCTCGATTATGTTCTATTTGTGGAGGCGACATGAACCTTTTTAATTGCGATGACCGCTTTTGTAAATATAGTAAAAAGTTTTCCACGATTAGCTTGCGCCTCCTCGGACTAAGTATGTAGGGTTTAATTTGAAATGTGTGTAATTATTATCAATAGTTCGCGTAAACGCGCGGTGATGACTGTATTCAATAGTTCGCTTCGCTGTTTATTAATCGGTAGTTACTATTTATTAAAGTTCATAGAAAAAGAATTAAAAAAAATGAATCAAAATTTCTTTATTTTGGTTGAGGGGTTGATGCGGTCGATTCGCAACGCGCGGCGATGACTGTATTTAATGATGCGGTCGGTTTAGCAAAACACTTGCCACTGCAGACTGCGGGGGCAGCATTATTAAACACCACTGTGGGACTGCGGTGGCAATTTCTCAAGTAAGATATTTTTGTGGCCGGATATTCTGCAATCTAGTCCGACATTTTCTAACCAGATCAGATCTTTTGTTCAGCAAGTTGACATTGCGATTGCTTAAGGTACATTAAACAAACCGACAGTGGTTTAGCGTAGTCTGTATTCTTATCGACAACGATATTCATCCTCACAGTGGTCAAAATGTTGTGGACTCTTCAGGCGCAGCCGATTGGTCGACAACAAATGTCGACGTCAAATAAAGGCATTGTTTGAGTGCGTGTCACGTTGACATGAGCAGCTTTCTCTGTACTCATATCGACAACGGCAAATTGGCCGATCAGATTGCGACATTATTGCCACTCGTGGTAAAAAGGTTCCTTGTAGTAACCAATAATAGAAAGTACAGTTCCAACCCAACTAAATAAGTTTTTAATGGAATTTTTTACTTAAAAACTTGAGCGTGTAATTCTGCTTTCGTAGAATACTCTTCAGTCTGATGATCGCTTAGTAGGGGAAACTTGAGTCATCTAAAATCGATAAAATCTTTTCCTGACTTTAGGACAAGTGAAACAACCTACGCAGAGTATATTCAGCCACTTAAAGAAAGTAGAATATCATTCGCGCACAACAGTTTCGTTGTGTGTTATCATTTGCCTTTTCAGCTTGGGATCATTGGCCTTTGTACACGTTAAATCTCTTACTAACACAAAAATGATTTCGCACAATGCGGTGAAAGAAAAAAATGTACTATTTAGTATCGGTGTGTTCTCTTTGTACATGTGTAATCATTTTGTATGAAACACTTCAATTCAACTAACAATTTATTTTGTCGTTCTTTCCTCTTTAAAATTATGGTCTATGGATATTTTAGCGGGTAAGAAAATATTTTAATTCAGAATTCGTGTTTCAAGCAAAACGCTAAAAATTTAACAATTTATTTTAACAACACTTCCCGAAGCATTTCTCTTTATTTTTACTTTTCAAAGTGGTTCGCAATTCATGTAAATTTTGGTCAAATAAAACAATTTGACTTTCTTAGCTTTGCAAGGTATAAGTTTTGTTTCGCTTGTAAGTCAGTCACTATTTCTTGCTATCATCATCCTCTCTTTTCCTTTCTTTTTCTTCCTTTTTTGGCCGTAAAATGTCGCTTCATCTTTTGTTAAGGAAAATTAATCGTTTTTGCATGCCTCTAAATGGTTCACTTATCCGAAAACAGGAGCTCATAACTTGGAGCGTTAAACTGCTCTTTGTTTCTGTTTGCAATCTCTTAAGTCCGCAAGAGATTATGATATAAGTACAAAAATATGTTCAAATACAAAAGTTAATTCGCATTAATGATTTGTATTTTAAACCGGCTTTAAAATGACACAACATTCAAGTTTAATTATTTCCTTTTTCTATTTTATCTGGTCACAAACGTGTCATTGACAAAACAGATCGTAAGTATCTTTCTCTTTTATTTTTACTGTTTCTCATTCATTCATTCATTTCTGATGCACCAGTCAGTCATTTTGAGAGAGACACAGAGTTATTATGATTTTTCGTTATCTCCTTTTGCGAAAAAGTAGAGTTATAAGCTTTCCTGACAATGAATCGGGCGGGCCTAGTTTTCACCACAGTCACCATTTTATAATTGCAGCCAAGAGGAACACTTTTTTTTCTCACCATATTTCACTGCATTACCGCAGTAGGACAGGACTAGAACGGAACATATGCGATGCATGCGAGTAGTCCACCCATTAAATCCCACTCATCCCACCCCAGGGGAGGACATCCATCACACAGTAATCTCGTGCGTGGGAAATTAACGTCTCCTACCCCTAACCCTGTGGGAGACGGGACCTCCATTTACTCGTCCCTATCCGAGAAGCCTAGAATATCTAACCATTACTTGATTTTATAGAAAGGTAGGATATTCTTCTCAATTATTTTAAGACCTTGAGTGTTGGTCCGGCCGGGGCTTGAACCCTCGACCTCCCGCACAACAGTCCAGAGCTCTATCCATTGAGCTAACTGGAAGGCAAAGTGACCTTTTTACCAATGCTGGTTGACAATATGTCCAAGACTCTTTTCCGGTCAGACTTTCCCATTCATTGCCAATATTGTCACTATTTCAAGTACCCGACAGTTGTAGCAAGTGCAATATGAGTTGGCAGTTAGTCCTACCCCTGGTTGTTCAATTATCAACACACTTTGTCTTAACGATACCAAGATTAAGAACTATGAAAGCAATAACAAATGTGCATAACTAACTAATACTTCTCTCTTTCCCATTACCTACCTTGACTGGCAAACAGACCGTAAGTATCTGTATTTTATTTCATAGTAATTTTGGTGGGTTTAGCAAGTCTTTTCACCTCTTTCACTACTGCAGTAACCATCATGTAATATATATTCATATTTCACTGTAATGTACTCTTGGTGATAATAAAGGTTACGATTTTCGTTACACAAATATTATTGGGAACAAATATATGGCCGAAAAATTATGATCACTAGCTAATAAACACGGCATTCTGACATTCGCCCTACTACCCAAGTTGTATTTGCCTAAAACTGCTTTAAGTTGTTTTGAACTGGGTTCTTGTCAAAATATTCATTCAGGGTGAACCATAAGTAGCTAAGGATCCGGTTTCGATCGAGTGGCTCAGTTTAAGTAAAGATTTAATGGTATCTGTAGAAGACTGTGACGTTCAATTGTCATTCACTTGATACTAGGAATTTAAGTCTTGATTTTATAAGAAGCTACATATCAGAACTAACTACTGTACAGAGGTCTTGGACGACTGTGTAATGAATATCAAATCTCTTGCTAGTTAGGTAGTTCCATTCGTTTTTCTGTTCTTGAGTTTTTTCCTTGTTGTTTCTATTCCATGGCCTTGCTTCTGATAAAACCATTAGAACGTAAGTACATGTTTTATTTTTAAATAAGGCATTTGTATTTTCATGGCGCCTTTACAGCGCGTTTACGTTCACGCTGGGGTACAGGTGTTATGTGAAGGAAAAATTTTGCAGCATTTCTCAATAAACAACTGGATGTATTTGAGCTGAAGATGCATATTTTAATTTAATTTTTATATTTTTTATTTTACATGTCACTTCTTCAATCACTTAGCTGGTAAGTCCAAGAAAACTTATGTCACGCAGTTTTTATTCTTAATTTTCATGCTCAAAACGACATTTTTATTCTTTAGTGCGTAAGATTAAATTTACAATAAGATTAATTATGAGTTACGTATTCTTTTCGGAGCCCATGTCGATTAAATGTTATAAAAACAAATCCAAATTAATGTAACCTATTGTTCCCCCATAAGGGAACTGAAATTCAAATGAAGCCTCTTGCATCCGGAACTCGAAAATGCATGTAATTATATGAAATGAAATTTTGCATCTGGTCGGATGGGGAGCTGTAGCACTGGACTGGGCTTGGCAAAACTCCGATGTAACCCGGGATTATTATTGAGAACCCATTAAATTTTCTTTTGCTTTCAATAGTACAGATTCAGTCAATGAACCCCTCGCTGACATTCATGAATTTGTGTCAAGAATATTTTTTGTTTTATTTTGAATATTAAGCGTAACGCTTGCTTCCGGTATATCCTCATTAGCTAAGATTATCATAACTGGCCTCTCATCGTCCAATCTCCTGCTGACTGCTGACGAGAAAAATTATATTCGGTATTGCTAACTTTTTTGCTTTCGGATAGCGACTGAATCTCGTCAAGAACCGCAGATAAAAATGTTTAATGTCTGACGTAGGACCATGATAGGTCTGACTAGGGCAAAGCAAAAGTAAAGCAAATTTAGCGAAAAGTACTTCAAGGGCTGGTTATAGGACTTATATAATCAGTCAGACCCTTAACGTGACACCGGAATTTAAAATCAAATTCAGAAATGCAACCCATCCTTGAATATTTTCGCTTAGTTATTTGGAGAAAAATTTCCTAACACCACATCCTTCTCTAAGAAATGTAAATTTAGAAGCTAATACTCGCTTCCCATGTAAAGATAATGTACTGGAACATAAGTCCTTTGCAAATAGTTAGTTAGAATCTACGATGGATTGTCATTCTATAGCTTAGCTATGTTATTCACATTATTGACTGCTCATCTTCTCTTATCTCATCTTTTCTGTCCAGCCAAAAGGGAAGGTAACTATCAATATCATCCGTTCCTATAAATAAAGAACTCTTCCGTGGGTCATTATATACATACATTCAATTCATTGCCTAATCACTGATCAGCAAATTGCAATCGTAATTTAGAAGAGAATCTCTGAGTATATATTAATGACAGCTCGCGATAGCTGTTACCGTGCAGATGTTACTATGGGAACGATGTTACTGATATGATATGTATACCTCAATACCTAAGTCCTACAATAAACGAAACTTGTGTGATTATCGTCAGATGTCGGTCATATTTGGCTGATTGTTTGTTTCATTAAACAAATTCTGTCATCTGTTTCAACATAAAGCATTGACATACTGAACAAACTGAATAGTTTAAAGAGAAAAGACAAATGAATGGAGATTTTTTTATTTTTTTTCCCTTTTACGGCGTTTTTTTCCGGATTCATTAGCGGGTGAGTGCGATGTGTTCAGTTTTTTCGTTAAACTTATGGTGTTTCTAGCCAAGAGATCCAAGGTTATGTTGAGCCACTTGTTTACTTACCAAATGTGGATTTTTTTTTTCATGTTCTTCTAACATTCCCATTCTAACTGGTTCAACAGATTGTAAGTAGCCATGCTTAAACTATCATTTATCAGTAAACAAGGTAAAGTTGGTTGAACAAACGAAAGGTTCCCAATAGAAGGATATAGACAGAGTACAATGTTTTTGTTTGGATCAGTAGACGAGTGTGCAAAGATGCAGCATAGGAAAAAAAGTCATGTATTATAACAATTTAATTTTCAGCGTTTGGTCATCTTCAGCAAAAGTTAAGAAACAAGAATTGAATAAATCAAAATCTTAGTTTGTTTCTTTGAGCATTTCTGTACAGTCATCTATTAAAGCAAGGGTTATAAATTGGGAACTGTATGGTGGATGATTTATAAGCTTCAAGCTATCAATATTTTTAACGTGGAGATCTTAGCTCGAACTCCCGTTGCAAATTATAAACGGTGATTACAGACGGTAATACTTTTTTACTTTGGTATCTTTTGTAATAAGCTGTAGAATTATGCAGCAACCGAGGTAAAGAG
Source organism: Stylophora pistillata (assembly GCF_964205215.1). Lineage (NCBI taxonomy): Eukaryota > Metazoa > Cnidaria > Anthozoa > Scleractinia > Pocilloporidae > Stylophora > Stylophora pistillata. The sequence goes on from NC_142523.1 coordinate 25,170,148, forward strand.
CACAGGAAATGTGATAAATGCGTAAAATAAGCTTTTAATTTGACGTTGGGCTCTTTTCTTACAACATTGTTTTCAAAGGTTGTATGGCGTGGTCATCTTGGAGTGCGCCTTACGACTGCAAAGAATGCATTTCTTTCCAGGATCGGGAAAGAGTCGGTATGTGACAAGAGGAAAATTTTAGAATTTATGATTCGAAAATGCGGTCCCGGGTTTTTACTTCCATTTTGCAACTTCAAAAATCTGTACATGTATTGTAAGCTTTTACTCAAAGATATGAATTCTCATGTATAGATTGCAATATATACCACAAGTAAAGTCAATGCCATTACACAATGCGAAATAGATTTATAACCGAGCACTAACTAATACTGAAAATGGTTTAGAAAAATATAAAATACCTTACTTTCAGAATTCAACTGCACAAGAACTAAGGAGTTACGATCACAGCCTTGTAAATGTAAGTGGTTTTATCAATAAGGGAAAAGAAAAGGATTCCTCGTGCGCTGGTTGAAAATGTTGCACAGATATCCCTCAACTGGCCTTTTATCAACTTCCAACTTCTTTGTAAAAAATACTTTGGTCTTATCAACTGAGTGGATAATACGAATTGGCCACCGCAAAGAGTTTCCAAGCTGACGTTTCGAGCGTTAACTCTGACGAAGCGCTAACACTCGAGACGTCAACCTCTTTTCGCGGTACCACGTTACATCATCAACTCAGTTGATGAAATCCTCCCACTGACGCAGCACCACAATTTACTTATAAACATTACCCCACCCCACTGCTCCCGTTTATCATTGCAAAACAGCACGACGCGTGCTGATTAATTTTTGTCGAGCTAAAGAAAAGCAATTTTTTTTTTGTATTTTAGCGAGTGAGTGCTTAGTATTTTCCAGTGAAAATCATAGCTGCTATCTTTGATTTTTAACGGCAGCAGCGGTCAACTGGGGAGAGAAAGAAATCTGCATCAAAGGGACGAGCGACGGTTTATAGGAAGTAGAGGGTAGAGAATGGAATTGATGGTGCAAATTAATCATTACTTTCCTTTTCAAAAGAAGGCTGTCAGATAAGATTTAACATTTGAAGTGCGATGTTTTGTGAGAGGTTTTCTAAAACCAGTGTTGAATTGCACAAAATATGAGAAATCTCTTGATACTACGAACATGCTCACGACTAATCAAGTTGATATAGATATGGAAGTGTTGGTCAATATACATGCAACGCTATAAAACAGTGAAGGGAAACGGGAAGCAGCTTTTCAAATCGTGGTTGCAGATAAATCTTAATTCAAGTTTATTCCTTTATCTTGAGTTTTCTTACCCCCCCCCCCCTTTTTTTTTAATTATGCTCGTAAACTCCGTGGCCAAGTCCCCCTGAGATTAATCATCTTCTCGAGAATTGGTGGGTTCCGTATAATCAATTGCTTCACTTCAATCGCTCTATAAGAGGTTCTCCTGCTCCTGATGCACTGTGGAATAAGGCTGGGGTGAATCTTTGTAGGAACAACACCCTCACGAATCTTAAAACGACGCAGATCACAGTTTCTATAGAAACTTACCCTGTTATCCTCGGGGGAAAAAAAGGGGAAAAGGAGGGGGAAAAATAAATAGCGCGCACTTAGCCCGAGTTTTAATATTACCGATTAGAAACTAGATTTTTATTTGTCATTCAAAATAATGGCAATTTTTCTCTAGTGGAAAAAAAAAATATATATTTGGATTTGCCAGCAGAACTAGCGTGATTTTTGTGAGCAAGGGCTTAGTGCATTATCAGTGAAAACAATATATTGATTATAACAGCAGGGGAGGGCAAAGGAAAGACAGAAACTTACAACAAGGGGGTGAGCGACAGTTAAAAGGAAGGAGAGTGGAGATGATGAGGGGCGTTAGAAGAAGGTCCTCTTTAAATTAATTATCGGCAATGAAAGCCCGTCAAATCAGATTAAACAACTCGAGGGAAATGCTTCATGAGGGGTTTCTCCTAAGACAGAGTTGAATTGGACGAAGGATGGAAAGTTATTTGGTAACACAAACATGGTCACCATTATTAATCGAGTGAATTATGGAGTCGCTGGTCAATACGCATCCAGTGTAATACGGCATTTGTTAAAACACTGAGAGGGGAAGGAAAGCAGCTTTTCGAACCAAATGTCACAGACTAGTCTTATTTTACTTTTACTCTTTTAGTTATTCTCTTTGTTTTTCTGTTTGTCTTGGTTTTTTTTTTTAATTTTCACCTACTTTGAATTGTGTTTGTCATTTCTACGCCCAGGTCCTCCTACAATTAATCCTCAGCTGAAGAATCAGTCGGTTGCATATGATTCATCGTCTCAGTTCAATTGCTTTCTAAGAGGTTTCCCTACACCTGAGGTAAGCTGGACTAAGGATGGGGTGAGTCTCAGTAACAACAACACTCTCACGATTCATCGAGCGAGGTTTAAGGACTCTGGCCAATACACATGCAGCGCCAAAAATAGCGAAGGGAGCAAGAAATCAACTTTCTGGATTGAAGTGGTGGGAGGTATGGTTCTCACTATAAAAAAGAAAGAGCCGGAGTCTATGTTATCAATTTAATTTTCTGTTAGATAAGGAACAAATAAAGTCGATTCTTAGGTTCCATATCAGATTTAAGGGCTTCAAAGCACTTATAGATCTACTTAAAAATTCATGAAAATTATAAAAAAAAATATCAATTGATGATGACATGTAAAGAGCAAGTACGTGTCAACTGATATAAAAGATGTGAGTTTGTTTTTTATTTAAACATATGCAAATAGTTGTTGGGTAGCCCTAAACGATTGTTCTTTAGAGAGTCGAGGAATTTTGACTGTATAGATCTCAACACTCCATTTTTTGCACATGGCATTCAATGTAAAAAGTTCGTTTAAGACTTTCATTGACCTTCCAATTTCATTCCTCATCAAATTGCTTGATGAATATCAAAGACTGACGAGTGATGATTTCATGTTCATCATTAGAATTAGTAACAGTGTACTCGCTATAGTTTGTCAGAGCAGCTCTCGGTGCATCATTATATAGTATTTATTATTGAACCTGGAAAGCAATTTTTCTAAAAACATCCATGAAAAATTTTTACTGAGTTTAAATTTGCAAAATTAGCCACTGAAATTACAAAGAGATATATGAAAACAGTCCTGACGTCACCATGAACTTGTATCTTTGATACAACAGATAAGAATAAGGATAAGGATAATTTATTTAATGTCAAAAAATACACAGAGGGTGGTCTCCCAATTCCCCGAGCAATAGGCTCATGATAAAATTGTTTGACAATATAAAAGAAACCTAAAATTGTAATAGCACTGATTAAATTAAAAATAATATATGTCCAAAGGAAAAAAAAAACCATTCAAAGGCAACCACTGCATTGACATTGACATCCTGGGAAATTTCTGACAATTCTTTATCCTTTTTAGATCTCAAAGTTTTAAATGAAGGTAACGGTTTATGCACTAGTGTGTATCACAAACCTACAGACTCGCATAATTACTTGTTATATTCGTCTTTGCATCCATCTCACGTTAAGAATTCCATTCCTTTTTCTCAGTTTGTAAGACTTCGTCGCTTATGTAGTGATGACTCTGATTTCCACCACAAATCAGAGTCAATATGCCAGCTTTTCGATCAACGTGGTTACCCTGCTTCTGTCGTTCAAGCGGGTTACCACCTCGTTCAACTTATTGATCGACACTCAGCACTACAAACGTCGCATAAGGAAGATTCCGACCGCATTCCATTCACTCTCACGTTTCACCCTCACAACCACTCAGTTAAATCCATCATTCTTAAAAACTTTAAATTACTTCTAAACGATCCAGAGACAAGCACTATCTTTTCGCAGCCTCCGCTCATTTCATTCAAACGCGACAAAAACATAGGCAATTGTTTGGTCAGAAGTTCTTTTCAGACGAATGACCAACCAGGCTCTTTTAAATGCGCTCGTGCACGATGCAAAACGTGTCCTTTCATTCACAACACTGATAAAATATCGGGACCTAAACGATCCATTAAGATCACCAATCACTTTACGTGCACCTCCGCCAATGTAATCTATTGCTTACCTTGCACTTATTGCAAAAAGATATACATCGGCGAAACAGGCAGAAGACTAGGTGACCGATTCCGAGAACACCTTCGAGACGTGGAAAGGAATGACAAGGACACATCGAAACCAGTCGCTAGACATTTTAATTTACCTAATGACTCTAAGCAACATATGGCAATCTGCGGTCTTTCCTCACACTTATGTAGCTCGGAAAGCCGTAAAAATCTTTTTGAAAAGAAGCTCATCTTTCAAACCGACAGTCTAAATCCCACAGGGATCAACGAACGCTTTTCATTCCACTAAGTTATTCTTGTTTTTCTCGTTGCCATGTTTCCACCAATAAGGTAGCTCCATTTTCTGCCTTTAAAAGCACACACAACCCACAATTCCTCTATACGCTCCGACGAAGGGCTAACGCTCGAAACGTCAGCTTTTGTAATCGTTACGGTGGCTAATTTACCACTTCAACTTTGTTGATACATCCAAATTATTTCGTTACTCCCACCGACGCAGCCCCAAACAGTTTCTTTCGAAACTATCAGCCTTTATTCACTGCATTGACAGCCGATAAAATTTAAATTAGTTAAAAGTCTCCGGAAGGATGATGCATTAGATGCATTTTTTTACAGCAGATGGTAACTGGTTCCAAATACGTGAGATCAGATACGCGTATGAGCCATGAAGGAATCTGCTATCATATGAAATTTGTATTAAGATACAATGAAATATATGAAGTTCATATATTTTGCACTGCGATATTAGATACGTATGATGCACGATCCTCGCAGTAGATAGCGCTATTTAAGCAATAGCGAGAATCAGACCTGAAAAAAAATCAGGCCTGTACGGGAATCGAACCACTGACCTCTGCGATACTAGTGCAGCGCTCTACCAATTGAGCTAACAAGCCAACTGGGAGCAGGCCGTTAAGTTGAATCGTAATAAACCCGTGAAAGTGATAAATAAGATACAATGAAATATATGAAGTTCATATATTTTGAACTGCGGTATTAGATACGTATGATGCACGATCCTCGCAGTAGATAGCGCTATTTAAGCAATAGCGAGAATCAGATTTGAACTATGTTTAGACAACTACTTCTAAGATTATATGGTGCAACTCGAGGTTTAATTAAATCGGCTATATAGTCTGGACCATTCTCCATAAAAAAATTTTAAAAATGTTATCAAAGATTGCTCAATACGTCTATGTTCTAAAGTATTCATGTTTACCGTCAGAAGAATTGATTCATAATTAGTACTTTTTCCCAAATTCTTTATAGTTCGTAGACCATAATAGTTCGCATCTTCCAGTTTCTTGTTAAGTGTTTTACCTATACCCATAAATAAAGAGTTGCAGTTTTCAAAACTTAATAATACAATACTCTTGTAAAGAAGTAATATGGTATCTGCGGTACTAAGCGCTTAAGGTGGCGCCTATCTTAGAATATACTTTCTTTAACATGATATTTATATGTTCCTTAAAAGATAATGTGTTATCTAAACATATTCCAAATAGCGCTCTCTACTGTGAGGATCGTGCATCATACTGATCTTTAGGTGGTCTTTAATATCGACGGGAGTGCCGCAAACTCCAGGTCATATCGATAGGATGCGTTTCCAAGGATCATCGCTTGGGTCTTGTCCTCGTTGACCTGTAGATGGTTAGAGACAGACCAGGAAGATAGTCTTCCCATGTTGTAGCCACGAGAGTTATTATAATTTTTTTCTTATCAGTTCTGTCGTTCGTCTTTGTTAATTGTAATTAGTGTAAATAGTTCTCGTCTCGATAGTTCAGTTCTGTATTTATTAGTTTGTATTTTTTCGTGCTGTCAAAATGTAAATTAAGTTTGTCAGCGTTGTTTCATGCAATCGCCTTTGAGTATTGTGTAGCCTTGTTTAGTCTATTGTTTTAGCCTTTTATCCGCTATATAACATCGTAGTTGTGATTTTCATTCAGTCGTTGTTATTCCGGAGTGCCGTACAGATCTTGTAAGTAGTTACGCTTTCGTTTGTATTTTCCTGTAGTTTCTCGTATTCCTTTCGCTGTATTTTAGTTTTCGTTGGGTTTAAGTTCGCATTGTTAATTCTGTATTTTTTCTGTGTGTTATGTACAAGTGAATCGTCGAGATTAAAAAGGGTACGTATTTCAAACTGTAACGGAGTGTCAGTTACACATGTCTTGGTTTAACACGCGTTAAAGAACAATTGGGCTATGATTGGCCGTACATTGAGTTGTATCGTTTGCACAGAGGCGGAGGTAAGAAACGGTGACGGTTTCGTTTATGTCGTTCATGAAGATATTAAATAGTGAGGGACTAAGGAGACTTCCTTGTGGAACGCCTCATCGTACCGGTGACCAGCTAGAGCACTTGTTGTTGCATACTACCCTTTGATTGCGGCAATGGAGATATGATCTTAAGAGTTGAAGAGCCGGTTCCTGAACGCCATAAGCCTTTACTTTTACAAGCAGTAAATTACGGCATATGCTCTCAAAAGCCTTGAACAAGTCAATGGCAATCACACCCATCTTCTTCTTTTCGTCAAGGGCGCTTCTCCAATCATCCCTCAATTTGATTAGCGCCGTAGCGCATGAGTGTCCCTTGAGGAAGCCTGATATGTTAGATGAGAGTGTAGGTGCAAAAGAGGCATACAGCTGATCAAACATTACATTTTCAAATAGTTTAGAGATTGCAGGAAGGACACCGACTGGTCGATTATTGTTCTTGTTGGTTACTTTATTCTTTTTGTGAATAGGCGTGACATTACTCATTTTCCAATGACTTGGAAGAGTACTTGTGCGAATACAATAGTTAAACAGATTTGTCAGAGGTGTAGCCAGGACTGCAGCAGATAGTTTCCGAATCTTCGGAGAAAGGCCATCATGGCCAGTAGCTTTCTTGACATTTAAGTTAAGTAAATTTTCTATTATGACTTCCGTTTTAATTTCCGTAAAATTAAAGTCAAGTAGGTACGACTTGTTCTTTATGGCTGCAATGCTGGGATGGTCACTAGAATCCTCTTCTGTGAGATTCAAGACTGATTCCTGTATTCTCAGACTCGCAAAGAAATCATTTACGACAGCGCTCGGATTAGATATTAGTTTCCCATTGTCCAAAAGGCGGATGTCAGCAGAGCCATCGATATTCGATTTGCTATTTGGGAGGAGCGGTTTCATCTTTTTCCAGAATAGACCAGTAGATGGTAATGTTGAGGCCATATCAGCACAGAAATCCCTTATTGCCCTTCTCTTCTTTGCTGTGACTGAGTTTCTTTGTTTCCTTATTTAGACCGATTTAAATCTGTTGGTACACGAAGAAACTTCTTGTAGAGTGGATTTCGTGTTCGAATCTGCTTTTGAATGTCGGGGCTGATCCACGGCAATTGGTTGTTGCGAAGCTGTATTTGTTTCACAGGTGCATGTTCGTCGAGGACTTGTTTGAACAGGCCAAACCAATGAGACCATATATCAATTTGACAATTTGAGTGTAAAAAATAACAGATTTGAGGTAGTGTTCTCACGGAATTGAAACCTTTTGCAATTTTTTGGCCATCTTTGCCAAGCTAGAATTGGATACTATGAACTGAAGAAAACTGGTAATCTTGGAAAATGGTAGCATGGCTTATTTGCATTACACCTATTTCACCTACTAACCAATAAGAAAAGGACGAAGAAATGAATGAATAGATAATAAACTCATTATCGTATATGTGCACGATCCTTCGCAGTAAAGCACTATTTGAGCAATAGTGAAAATCAGACCTGAAAAAAATTTCAGGCCTGTACGGGCCTGAAATTTTTTTCAGGTCTGATTTTCACTATTGCTCAAATAGTGCTTTACTGCGAAGGATCGTGCACATATACGTTTCATAACCGCAGTTCATACATATGTTTCATATGTTTGTTGTTGTTTGATTTATCATCTACGGGTTCATGTCGAATTAATTTGATGGCCTGCTCTCAGTTGGCTTGTTAGCTCAATTGGTAGAGCGCTGCACTAGTATCGCAGAGGTCAGTGGTTCGAGTCCCGTACAGGCCTGAAATTTTTTTCAGGTCTGATTTTCACTATTGCTCAAATAGTGCTTTACTGCGAAGGATCGTGCACATATACGTTTCATAACCGCAGTTCATACATATGTTTCATATGTTTGTTGTTGTTAAACTCATTATCGCTCCGTAGTATTGCTAGGATAGGAAATATTTAAGTGAAATGAAATTGAAAAACATGCTTTAATGTCACATTGGGCTACGATATACCTTCCTTTACCAAACGTAAAGAAAAGTGATTGCAAAATAGCCTTAATTAAAAATAGGTTTAAGATTTACGTACTTTGCTTACGTACTTTGCTTTTATTTTGAAACGAGGTGGGGGGGGGGGAGAGGAGGATGAAGCGTTAAAATAAAATGGACAATGCGACCCTTTGTTTAACTTGGTGATCTTTTTACTTTAAGTCTCTCCCCAGATCACTGGGCGTCCAATAAACCAATCTGTTGCCGAAGGATACCCTGTCGCCTTTAGTTGCGTAGCCTCAGGTGTTCCAACAAATAGCCAACATCCACATTGGAAGGAGGGACACTCAAATTGAGTTGCCTATTCCAGAAAACACAAAACGTAACCTAGAAAAACGATGGTGCCACGGCAAAAGATTAATACGCAATAGTCAACCCTATCCCACTCTCCTTCCGTCAATGGATAAAATATTATCCCACCTCTTTATTTTCTTCTTTTCATCATCTATTTGCCTCATTCTGCCAAGACAAATAGATATATAATTCTACCCCTCTAACTTTATACCCCGAGAATTGACGATACTAGTTGCCTTTGTTAATAAACAAAATTGCTTCCTACATGAAATGTAGCAGCCCCAGGAACTCCTTCCAGCAGTTCCCTGGAGTGGTACTACATTGGCGGACCAGTGGCTGCTCTTATATTCCTGCTGTCTCTCAATGTATACATCAGAAAACGCCGTGCGACAGGTAAAAGGAACTTTAGGGAGGTGCCATAGGTTACCCGATGAAAACAAGATGTTTTGATACGGCAAACTGTGACTTTTTACTTGTCAATGTTTAGGATTTAAATGGAGCTATTTTTGTCAGGTCACATTCTGCATTTGCAGAGCTGACAATGAAGGTCCCCTTTTACTCCCTGCAAGCCCATTAGCTGATCAAACCATGTGAAAGTTATAAATTATATCCAGCTAGTTACCATGGCAAGCCATCTTATTCCTTTTTAGTTTTAGTCATGGTCTGAGATAAGTTCAGTGTTATTTTTAAAAACGAGTCGTAGGCTTTGACTAAGGTAATGATGTCATTCTTGCTGACGACGAAGCCATTTGTTTCATCTTTTTCAACATATCCTTGCAAAATAGCCTTGCAAGAGTTGCCCAGCAGGTTGAAGTTAGTAGACTTTCTTTGTTTTAATAATTACTTTAAGTATGTTGTTATACCCGAGGTTTCCAACTCTTGAAGAAGTATGTGCATAGAATTGTTAAGAGAGTGTCTCTGTAAGAGCGGTCCGGTCGATTTTGCTTGAGGCACAGATTTCGCCCATTTCTTGTGTGTTGTGAGACGTTAATGTGCCTATACTAAAAAAACAATCTGTTAGATCGGATCTCTTCATTTTTCAGAGTTTTACGGAAATTAAATTTCATTCGAGCAAAGGTCTGTCGTGACACTTTTTAAGACTTTAATTTGAGACAACTTTGGAGAATAATTAAAAAAAAACCTACGAAAGTCAAGACGAAACAAATATCACAGCCATGTATATTAACTCTATCTTATCCATCGAGGCGATTTTCGAGAACATCACATTACAATCAAGTAAACAAGAAGACTGGAATGACACCTTATCGGTTCGCTTAAGTCACACACGCGAAAACTGATCAAATTCAAGGTAAATATTTGAAAAAGTGAGGCGTTCTTAACTGATCCAACTAACATAGCTAGGAAGTAGATGCCATAGAAATGGTAAATACAGAAAAAAAATTGCGGCCCGACCTTTACGAAAACTTTATAACTCCGCGAACTTACCTGATTCTCGGCAGTCTCCAATTTTGGCCGCCATTATGAGGGACTTGTCAACATGAAACGTTGCTGACATAAATCGAGCAGGTAGAGCTAAAACCGTCATAAATACACACGAAAGCAATTCAGATGAACTTTACTTTAAATTCAAGCAGCAAATTTTGAAATTAATCGTTAAACTTACCATTCCTGCATTCCTATGCGTTCATTTCTTCCAACAATTCAAACAGGGAGATGACAAAACGCGGAGCCCTACTCCATGGAGTACCCTATGGAGTACCTTAATGGAGTACCCCCTAAAAGTCATGTGTTGCTGAAATAAAATATTTTATAAACATGGTAAATCGTTTAGATGTACATATCCTAAAATATTTTGAGCTTACCGGCTCTCTGAATGTCACAGCTCGATACAATCCAGTTTTTTTGGGGGACAGGTGCCTAGGGATCTCAGTCTTACTGGTTCCTCCATTTTGGTTTTACCGCTGTGTAACGAGTCCTTTGATGGGAAGACAAAAAACTCAATGTGATGAGAAAACCCCCTGTTTCGAGCTCTGCACGAGGTAAAATATTTAAGCTTTCTACATTTCCCAAATCAACGGCCCTGGTCGCATTTATTTACCGACCAGTCACTGTATTTTTTTTTTTTTTGGTTTGTTTACATACCTCAATTTTATTACGCTACAAATAGATGGGTGAGGAGAAGCTCAGTTTAAAGATATAGATTACCTTTTTTAAGTCTCAACCTACAAATGTAAGCTTGTATCCTCATCGCTTCACACAATTAAAAAACCAATGAGGTCTTGTGTTATTAAATGGAGCGCCACACATCTTACAGACGCCACACATAAACAAGTATTCTGAAAGACGTAAAGCCTGACGCAGAATGAAGGATATCCGTCCTTTTGACCTCTTGAAGATCATATGAAGATAGATGAAAGTCGGCCTATTAACGATAACGTTCATGGATGCTAGCTACGTTAAAGCTTTCCGTTGGAAGTGGTCAGCAGATTAATGTTAATCTCAAGATGGCGGTCAATTCGTGTACTACATCGTACTGCGACGATCGGAGAGCTGACAAGCTCAAAATATATCAGGATGTGTACATCTAAACGACTCACCGTGTTCATAAAGTATTTCATTTCACTAAAACATTATTTGTAGGGGTACCCCATCCAGGTACTCCATAGGATACTCCATGGAGTAGGGCTCCGCGTTTTGTCATCTCCCATTCAAACCCTACATCTAGTGTTCAATTTCCCCTCGTCAGTCCACCGTAAGAAATAACCTGTGCCAGCCAAACTTCGACTCGAATGTGAAGTACGAATTAAATAAAACAACTGCTTCATCTTCGAGGAAATATCACGCTGGCATTTTGATTTTCTGATCGACAAGAACGGCGATCCGAAAGCAATCGCATGTTTACCTCATAAACAAGACCGCTGACCAGCCGCTGAGTGAAAACAGAACGACGCGGTGTGGGGAGGGTGGGGAGCTTATCGTCATAAGTTATTCGAATAAATGCTTAAAATACTTTAGGACTTAGTCTAAACAGTGATGGCATGCTACGTGGTACAGAGTATCTCATTTTATTCTCATAAATTTTTCCCTTAAATTACAACTAGTTTTAATTAATAGAGTTGTCGATATATTTTGTATACCGGGGTACCCATATGACTTTTTGCTTGTCTTCTGTGGTATAAAATGAGGTGCATCTTACCAGAACCTTTTATTTAGGCCCCCATTGCACGGAATGAACACTGTATTTAGAGTGTTTGTTGTAAGGCATTTTTGCTGTTCTCAACAATGTATGCAAATTGCTTCCGTACGTATTTTTGACGGTTTTAAATCTAGCTACTCCATTTACTAATCTGCTACGCCTCATGTTGACAGGTCCCTCAAAGCTTTCGCAAAGGTCGGACCGCAAAGTTTTTTTCTGTGGTTACCTTTTCTATGGCATCTACTTCCTAGCTATGTTAGCTGGATCAGTTAAGAACGCCTCACTTTTTCAAAAATTTATCTTGAATTTGATCGGTTTACCCGTACGTGACTTAAGAAAATCGATAAGGTGTCATTCAAGTCTTCTTGTTTCCTTGATTGAAATGTGATGTTCACGAAAGTCGCCTCGATGGATAAGATAGAGTTAATATACATGGCTGGGGTATTTTTTTTTTTTTGCTGAGTTTCGTATTTTTTTGTAAATTGTTCTCCAAAGTTGTCTCAAATTAAAGTCTTGAAAAGTGTCTCGACAAGCCCTCGCTCGAGTGAAATCTAATTTCCGTAAGACTCTGAAAAATAAAGAGATCCGACCAAACGGATTGTGGTTTTAGCATAGGTACACAAATATCTTACAACACACAAGAAATGAGCGAAATCAGTGTCTCAAGCAAAATCGACCAGACCGCTCTTACAGACAGTCTCTTCTTAATCGCCACTGCCGAGGAAATCGTGTTGAATTTTTAGCTTAGTCCTTCTTGTAGACCCATTTTAAATATTGCTTGTTTACTCGATTTTAGACCGATCCCTATTTTTAGACAACCCGGCTTTAGTTGGCTAGTAATTGATTTACTAACCATTAGAGAGGCACGGTATTCAAAAGACGTAAAATGCAAAACGGCTAGTCATTTATTTACTACCACTAGACAGGCACGTAAGAGGCACGATATTCAAACGACTTAAAATGCAAAACACCAACTCGGCCCAGGGTATCTTCAGATTCCACATACTGTGTTCATTCGGTGTTTTTTTTATAAAAATCAAATCTCTGGTACTGAGATAATGTTGCACGGGCTCATTCAGTAAACTAGTATCCAAATTTCACCTATTTCAACAATTTTCCATCGCAAACGAGAATTTTTTGACGCGCTTAATATATATTATTTCATAGACCCTCGCAAAGATGCCTTTTTATATAAAAAAGAGCTAGACTAAGAGATGTAAAGACAGATAGGTAACAAACATAGTTAAATAAAAGTTGTGTTTTCATCTGCATTTGTTCAGTGAAGAGCAAGATGAAGTCGAGATGGGGCAGCTAAACGCAAACACCGATGAATGGGAGATTGCAGTTGATCGCCTGAACTTTCGCGAGCCCATTGGCAGAGGGGCATTTGGCTCTGTGTGGCGAGCGCTACTGGGTCGGTCCCGTGGCAGACGTGGAAATCGTACAGTTGCTGCCAAGTGTTACCTGCGTAAGTACATTTTTAAGATCTCTTGTTATGAAAGCTTGATTGAACTATCCTCAACAATAAGAGCGCGCGTTGTGTTCTACGTTATGTTATGGAAGCGTATAAAAGTGGAAACTACTACTGGCAATATATAATTAAGTCTCACTTTATTTTAATCTCACCCCCAATCACGTGCTCTCCTCATGCGGTGGCTGTCGTTGTTCAATATTCGAAGCAAAATTCCCCCTGACGTCGAATATTTTGCAGTGCTGTGCTCTGAGAGACTTTTGACGGAAATTTTTTTATTTGACCTCAAAGAGGCCAAGAGAGCGTGCAGTTTTGGGGAGACAAAAATTCGAACCATATGTCCATACATGGTTTACATGGCCTAACTTAACCAACTGATTTAAAAGTGTATCACCTTATTACGTAAATGAAATTGCGGACTGATTATAAATCGGAAAACGAAGCAAAACAGATCATTAAAAACAAAACCATAAAAAACAAGAACAAAACAAAAACAAAACCCACAAGACAACAAAAAACCCATTAGAAGTTACTTTATATAATAAACTAAAATAGTAAAAAGGATTGCGTAGCATTTAAGTGGTAAAGACCTTTTATTTAAGTGACGATGAATCTAGTTGAGGAAATATCATACAAATGAAATATCGTACAAATGAAGAGAAACGCCAACTGATTTTTTTTCTTAGCAAATATAAATGAGTTTGTGAGTTTTGATTTAGATATGTAGACCTTGTGCACTGTAACTTGTGCTGATTATTTAACACCAAATACACAACCCCTTCAGATGAGCGTGTTAACCACCAAATAAATTGTCTCTATTAATAAATTATTGCACTTTGTTTTGTTTTTGTGGTTTCCTAGCAATCTCTGGAGAACAAGGAAGAAAGGCCCTGCTAAGAGAGATCGAGTTATTAAAACTCTTTGGAAGGATGGGCCATGAGAACGTTGTTAAGTTCATTGGCTGTGTTACAGTTGGAGGTAATCAGCTATTGTTATGATTGGAATCAGCCGAGTCACAGTAAGGATAAAAACATCTCTGGGGACAATTCAACCACCAGTGAAAACAATTGTATTGCTAAGATGCTGGGCTATTTCAGGGAATACTTCCATTTTTTTAAAATTTATTTTGGTATTTATTTGTTTTCCAGACATTTAGCGCTCTAAAATGTAAAATGTGATTAAAGCTTCGATTTAGGATGGCGAGTCTCTGTCTATTTATCTGCCATCCCTTTGTCTGACTTTCCGTTCATTCGCCCGTCTGTCTGTCTGTAGTCCTCTATCTGTTGTATGTGTCTGCCTGTCTTCATATTTCTGTCTGCGTGTTACTTCTTTCTCTTTTCCCTCTCTGTCTCTACTTTGGTTCCTTAAAGATAAAACCTACTATATAGATCAAATATTGCAAGAAATAGACAAGTTTTTTGAGAGACATGCATCGGCATGCTTATGCCATCTTCAATCAATGAGTAACCGAACGTGAGTAATTATATATAACAGATCAGTAGATGAATAAAATATTTGCAGTGTGATGTAATACAAAAGCGGGTACTAATTACAACGTGACACCAAACATCAAAGGTGTGAACTAAAACGCTAGAGAAGTGTTCATCAATTTTCTTGTGCGGGATGTATTTCCCGTTATATTGGCGAAACTAGACGCCACTTCTCTACTAGGATAAAGGAGCACACGGAAAGCGATAAAAACTCGCATATTTTTAAGCATTTCAACACATCTCCTTCTTGTAAGACCAAATGCTCCCTTTCTTGCTTTAGTATTCTGGATTCTGCTAACAACTCAATTGATTTAAAACTCAAAGAAGCTTTTTTTATTTTTATATAAATAAGATCAAACCTGAACTTAAAAAACAATTACAGCATTATAACACTTTTCTGGCGTTTTAGTTCACACCTTTGATGTTTGGTGTAACGTTGTAATTAGTACCCGCTTTTGTATTACATCATACCGTAAATATTCTATTCATCTACTTATCTGTTAGATATAATTACTCACGTTCGGTTACTCATTGATTGAAGATGGCATAAGCATGCCGAAACATGTCTCTCAAAAAAGTTGTCTATTTCTTACAGTATTTATCATACTTGTTACTACTACGACCTTATAGATCAAATATGCATGTACAATTTAGAACATTTTGAAACGTTTGCTCTGCTTCTCTTATGATGATTTGCAAATTCTTGTTTGAACTCATCTAGCTCAGCCAATACTTATCATGGAGTACCTGTGGCGTGGTGACTTGCTGGGTTATCTCAGAAAATCCAGGGGGGTTTTCGACCACTATCATCGTGGGGTCGGAAGAGTCGACCACTTGACAACATATGACATGGTGCTGTTCGCTAAACAGATCGCAAATGGTATGACTTTTCTCGCGTCTAGAGGGGTAAGTATTAAAACTCCTCTTGGTTTGCATTTCGCAAGTAGATCATCATACGACTAAAAGATCAAGCACATTGGAATCACTCAGTTACACGAAAAGGGTTTGAAAAATACCTTTGTTTTCCATTTTCTTCTTTGGAGTTTCTTGCTCTTTATTTATCTCGTCATTAGCCCATCGCATCTTTTTTTTCTTTTTCAATTTCAGATAATTCATCGCGATCTTGCAGCTCGCAACATCCTCCTCGATGAGCATCGCGTATGCAAGTTGACTGATTTTGGGCTCTCTTATCAAGATTTCAAATACGGCCCAGGAAATGCCAAGAAGGTCATTCTCAGATTTTTTTTGAATAACTTGTGTAGTGAGTTGTTATTTGACTGTCACTAAATGAATAATGTGTGGTTAGCTTCCCCTACATGTATACACAAGGTATAGACGTGAGATTTATTTTTGGGCTGTTGGTATAACGTGAAAAATTCATTGAAATATGGGAGTATGCCAGATAATGACGTCAAGTAGAATCGCCCTCTATTTAATTTTGAAACTTGAACTGTCCTTACGAACCTTACTTAATTCTTATACAGTTTTATTGCAAAACGTGATTCCCTTATAGGAACGCAATTCGTTCTATGTGTATCGAAGTTTTCACTCAGATAAAATGTACACTGTACCTAAGGTGTGAACGCAGGATCTAAAAAAAAAAATCAGAGGTGACAATGTTCTCTTATAGCAAGAGTACACACTCAACATGTCGAAAGGCAAAGTAAATACAGGAGACGTAAAGAAAAAGTAGTAGGTAGTTTGTATTTAAAGAAATATTTTACAAACACGTGTACTGCTCTCGGATTTGTCGCGACATCTCACATCTAAGCTGAAATAGGGGTTATATCTTATATGTAAAATATTTCAGAGGCTGTATTCCAGTCCCTTTAGATCACACATGCTTATAGGCTCTGGATACTTATGTAGGGATGCATCCCAATCAAATGGAGTGCGCCCGAGATTCTTTTCGGCCATGTGGGACAGCTGTCAACCAAAAGTGATGTGTACGTACCGTATACGTTATTATATGTATTATAAATGTCAACCTGTTTACAATGGCCCCTCAATAAATTGAAGATTTTAGAATATTCATTGCTTTTCTGAACAGAGTGTCCTTAGGAGATGTCGAGCCGGGGAACTGATGATAGAGCTGTAGCGATATTTAGAACCTGAGTAAACAAAAAAAAAAGACGAAAAGATAAATGAATAGTCAAATAAATAACTATAGAGTTTTCATTTACAGGGAATTGCTTATAAAATAATGGACAAATTTAGAAATAGTTCAAGTACCTGAGTCAAGGTTATTTCTCTACCACAGTTGACATGAATGGTCATCCTTCCATTTCTTCCACAGGTGGTCTTATGGCATAGTCCTGTTTGAAATCTTCACAATCGGTACTAAGTTCACTTACTTGTTACTTAACTTTCAGAAAATAGACTCGCCGAAATCGCTTACACGATTACTAATTGAAAGGCTATACCATGACTGGATACAAAATCATTGCATGATAGAGAAGTAAATGGAAATACTCAATGTCGACGATGAATACAGTATTTATCAAATCGTTTGAAAACCTTTCTTCTTTTATCTAATATTTTATGTAAAACATGAATATTCGATAACTATCGCTTTAATAGTGAAATCATTCCGATCTTGCCTATTGGAATAGAAGCGATTACAGCAAAAAAATTTGTGCTCTTTTAGCGAATAGTAAATTTATTATTTGTCCACAGGAGGCATTCCATACGAAGGATGGTCTGAAACCACGACAATGAGAAAAATCCAACAAGGTTACCGTTTGCCAAAGCCTGAACATATCGACGACAATTTGTAAGTTCGGCTTCTGTGTAATACTGAACATGGATTGTACAAAGTAAATGTAAAGTTGCATAAATACAGTGCGATAGGATAGCAATCGTAATTGGATTTATTGTAGCTTGTATTAACTTTATTAGGTGACGAAAAAACCTTTAGGTGACCTTAAAACCTATTCAGACTGAATAAGTAGGCTTCTTAACAAATTTACCCCATAAATAAAAAGTCACAAAACAAACAGAACAAAACAAAATGAAACCAAACCAAACCAAAACAAAACAAAACAAAATGAAACAAAACAAAACAAAACAAAAACAAACGAAACAAAAAAAAACAACAACAAAACAAAAAGAAAGCAAAAAACAAGACAAAAAATAAACAAAGAAAAAAGACATGGTAAAAATGAGATTCTCATCACACACTTCAGTCAGTTCAACTTTGGTGAGTCAAATTCACATTAAGTTGGTTTTTTAATCCAAGCTCTATTTGAACTGTAATGTAACAAGGTAAGCCAAGCCATTTTTTTTTTGTAAACTTAGCATTTCAGGTATAATTGTACCTAGTTGTGGCCTATCAAGCCTTACGGTAAGAAAATGTCACTGTTTTTCTATAGATACGCGGTGATGTTAAGATGCTGGAAATATCAAATAGCTGCCCGGCCACATTTTGTGAACCTCTGCAAAACAATGGATACCTATCTTAAAACAAAGGTTTGCCGTAGAGAATCTAATTGAGACAACGTGTTGTCCTTTCTAGGTTTTTTTCCGTTTTGTACATTGCTCTTTGTTTCTCTTCGTTTTCTTGTGTTTGCCTGTTTGTCTAATGTCTGTTTCCTTTAGGAAAGCATTTGTTTGTTTTCGTGAGGTACAGGTCTGTGTATTATATCGTAATGAAGTTCGGATATAATGCGCGCTGTCAATGGCTGGAAAAGCGTGTTCTACTAGATTACAAAACAAGGAGCTGAGCTAAGGCTGTCCGCTATCTGCCAATTTGTACCTCGACCAATTCCCAGAATTCTCTCTACTTTATTTTTCGTTAATTCAAAGCGATATTTCGGAACAAACGAGCCGACAAGTAACTACAGAAGAACCAAAGAAGGTTTTTAAACATGTCAAGCGCCGTAATTAACGTTATTGTAACTTGGGCAGAGACAAAAATCCTCAAAGAGAAAACGAAAAGGACCGCTTGAATGTTTTCGCGCTGAGTCAGATTCCGAGCTCTCATACGGTAATTAAAACTCAGACACAGGTAACACTCGTATATTATGTATATTTTCGTGGTCAAAAACATAACAGAACCAAAAAAAAGGAATAATAAATCTTGAAAATGTGACCAAACTAGTATAATTGTTAATAAAATTAAATCACAATGGTGTGAAAGTGACTGCTGATCTCCGTTGATCGCAGTAAAGCAAGCCTCAGATATCTCGAAGTGAACAACTAAGGGCTCACTCTAATATCCAAATGCGTTGAGTGGAAGGCCACATCAGTCACAACAGCCGTATGGTACGGCGCTGTCATCCCGAGCGATCTTCAAGTTCCCAAGAATTCGGCTGTTGTTCATTCATAAAACATACGCCTTGTGCAGTTTGTTTGCTTCTTGCCATTTGAAAAAACTTGCATGTTTTTATGAGCCACGATTCGGGCTGATGTCATGGTGCATTTCACTTTCAAATTCTGTATTAAGAATAGAAAACTTCAGGCAAAAGTGTGCTAGATTCCAGTTGCCGAACAATTTAAGTTGGTGAACTCTTACAGATTGTAAACTTTGATGGTGTGACATTTTTGGCAGCTGAAGTCTTATTCAACCAATCAGATTATTTGAACCATTGTAGCAAGAATTCTGATTTGTAGCATGTTTTGTGGGAGTATAGAACATACCAACATCACTTCTGTTTGATTGGAGAATTAGAATTTGATTTAAAAATAGTTAGTAATGCGTTGGGGATTTGACTGATTCTTCATTACAAGACAAACGATAAAGGAGTAGCGAAAAAAAACACTCAACCACGTCTCGCGTTTCCCCTCTATTCTTTTAGCCGGCTTTACAACAGACCAGAGCACAGTCAAGACCTCTTTATTTGTTAATTAATAGCGAGTATGGAACAGTTATTAAGGTCTAATTAGGAAGAAAGAGGCTGACCTTACTTGCTTTTATTTCTTTATCAATTCATACAAGTAAATCGGTTATTGTGTTTGCAATCGATGCCTGATCTTCATTATTATTCATTATCATTCATTTCTGGATTGCTCCTCGTTTCATGACGAGCCTAATTCCCGATTCCATTCGCTCCGACGAAGGGCTAATGCTCGAAACTTCAGCTTTTGTAATCGTTACGGTGGCCAATTTACCACTTTAACTTTGTTGATATATCCAAACTAATTCCCGATAACCTTCCAATTTTTATCACAGACATATGTGGATATCGTGGACATGGAAAAGTATGATCACGATAAGTACAGGTTTATTGATGATCGTGGAGCTGTTGGAAATCAAGAAGATGCAGGACCGGATGAACAAGGAGCAGCTGCAGCAAATCCCAACCGTGAGGTGGGTGAACACGGTGCTATTGCAGATCCTTTTGGGGTTGCAATAGACGATGGTGCTACAGCTTTCCCTCTCGCAATTAGCGTAGGAGACGAAGGGGCAGCTGCAGCAAATCACGACCGTGAAGTGTGTGAACACGGTGCTGCAGCGCATCCTTTTGCGGTTGTAATAGACGGCGCTGCAACGGCTTTCCCCTTCAGAAATACCGTGGCGGATGAAGGAGCAGCTGCAACAAATCCCGACAGTAGAGTGGATGAACACGGCGCTATTGCGCATCCGTTTGTGGCTGCAATAGAAGATGGTGCTCGAGCTTTCCCTCTCGGAATCAAAGTAGGAGAAGAGGGTGGGGTAGCACACTCTTTTAAGAATGATGAAAAAGATATTGATGCCTCAGCGTACCTATACGAAAGTGAGACTTTACCATACCTCAGCGAGAACGAGGAGGAGGATTTTGGTGGCTCTGAGTACTCTCTTGGGCTCGAGGAGGAAGATATTGATGACCCTGTTTGCCCTCTTGCGATTGAAGAAAAAGATATCGATCCTTTGCCATCTTCCTTGGTGATGGACGATAATGGTCTTGGTACTTTGGCATGCCCACTTGTGACTGACGAGGAGAATCCTGACTGTTCAACATGCTCTCTCGTGATTGAGAAGGAAAATTCCAACAGATCCGCATGCTCCTCTGTGAGTGGAGGAAAAGGTTTGGAAGCTACAGTATGCCCTCCCGTGCTTGAAGAAGACGATCCTAACTCTGAAGCACACCCCCTTGCCACTGAGGTGAACAAACCTGATGCTTCACAATTTTCTTCCGTAATCGGGGAAGAAGATGTTGATTCTTTCAAATACCCTTCCCTGATTGAAGAAAAAGGCCATGTTGATTCCGCCTGTCCTCCAGATATCGAGGAAGATGGAACAAGCAAACCTGAAACTCATGCTGATGATCAAGGTGCTGCAGCAGTACAATCTGTGGAGGAGGCAGGAGGGGAAGAACCCAACACTTGCCAACTTGTGAACACAGAGGATGAACAAGACGATATTGGAGAACATATGGAGGATCAAGGTGATGCTGAGGACCTTTGTGATGAAGAGGTTGGTGTGCAAGAGAGTAATGGTTATCCAATAACGGCCGTGGATACAGACGAAACCGGACATGACGAAGACGAGGAGTCATCCGAAGCAACTCCTCCTGTGCAAGACTGAGGCTCGATACCAGAATTGCTGAGCCTCCAATGTTGTAGTCGTATATTGCTCAGTGGTAATTTGTGGTCTAGACTTCGAGAACCTTGGGCCTACCTTTTTGTGGCTCCTAATTTTATGATGTAATGTTCATCTTACAATTGTAATGCTTTTTTAGTAATGATAATCATTTTTATAGTTTGTAAATGGAGGTTAAGTGAAAGTTTCTTGGAAGGAAAAGTTACTTATTTACTTCACTTTCACACTTCTTAGTTTAGCGTTTATTCACTTATTGCACCCGTGAGTGCTTTTTCTGTTATCGACTGTAGACTGATAGAGACAAAAAGATACAAAAAAGGCATTGCTATTTAGATAATTATAACTGACTAAGTCGGACATGCTTAATAAATCTGTGAGTGTTTTCTAAGTATAAGTAATATTTCCTAATTTTTGTAAGTGCAATTTAGAGAAGAATAATGTTATTGGTTTTTTCGTCTCGAAGCAAAGTTACTGTTAAGAACTCGAAGTGACCGTTATGGACGACGAATAAATAGATGTTGATATCTCTCAAGCCACCATCAATATTGACCCTACTAAAAATAATTAACTTGTTGTAAAACACTCTATAAATGCTTTAATAAACTTATATAAGCTAATTCCGTCTTGCTTACTCCATCCATTGCTACAAAATTGTCAGTTCGTATTAGACATTTTTCAGGGAGACAAAGGCAAACGCGCAGAAAAAGTCTTAAAGAACAAAAGAGACAAAAGGAGAGGACTATTAAAGTGAGCAGATCTAATTTTAGATTTGAAGGAAACCATAAACTAAGATGACATTTAGTATCAAAGGGTAAGAATTAAGAAAATCCAGTTGCGCCGTGCTTGTTCTGATTAGTGTATTTCTCTTTCTCAGCTCATACTCGCTTTGCAACCAAACGTAGCATATTTCCAAAGCAATATTAACCCACTAATTTTTATATAATTTTTTTTATACACAGCTACTGACTGGTTGCTCTTTAGCAGTCGAAATGTCTACTCGATTGCGTTGATTAGATGGGTGGTACTAAGCTGATTGGTCTTTAATGTTGTTAGTTGACATTACCAATTTTTATCATTGTCTGACCCCAATCTGACGTTTCATTGTGCAGAAGTTGGCCTAAGGGAGATATTCCAAGTACCAAGGCAGCTTTGTTTTCTATTTTAATCTCTACAGCCTCAGACCTTTCGGTGTCTCGAGAGCAAGCGTTTGAATGTACTCAATACTAATCGTGCCTTTCTGGCAAATTAAATGGAAACGTGGATCATGTGTTCGAGAAGTGCATCTTTGCCAACATACCCATGGTTTCTCATTCAAATTTTTTTCAATTTTGTCTTTTTTCTTTTTTTGCCCACGATCACGTACATATTATTCAGTTGCTATTGCCCCACGTTCTACTACTACTTTCATCGTAAAAAATATCGTGCAAAGATTCTTTAAACTCTTTTTTTGAGACAGCTCAAGGCGGTTGTTTTCTTATCACCCTTCGTTGTGTCTCGTGACACACCTTTGAAGAAGTAAACCATAGCATTTAAATGAGAAACTGATGGATAACAAAGTCGTGCGTGTCTTTGAACAGGCAAAAAGAGAGGATTCGTAAAGGGAGGAGCGCTACGCCTCCTAAGAATGAATTCGTCACGCTCCACGTTCAATAAGTACAGTGTTTCAAAATACGAATAAAGTATAGAGGATATCAAGATGAAATTTAGAAGAAATGTGTCTTTGAATTTGATCTCACCGGGAGTGAAAGGTCACTGAAGAACTTACATGGGATTAGGCTAGAGATCGATTGTAAGCGTTTCCCCGTCCGACGGTCCCCCCAGCAGCCAAGAGAAGCTTTCTGTTTGACTTTCCTCTTAAATGCTGTGTAGCAGGGCTTCTTTAGAATCACTACTCGTTTTCTTGGTAAATCACAAAGCTGTCTTTCGCCCAATCAATGCTTTTAAAATGATCTAGTCAGCCATATAATACGGTGGCATTTCATCGTGCAGAACGATCTTTTATAGATGGCTTTATTGTCGCAATCGTAAACGCCGCTTCTCGATCAAGATTGCAAAAGATTTAGTCGAACAATACATACAGAAGGCTTTCCTTTTCTGCAAGAAAGAAAATACCGAGAAAGGCCACCACTCCCACCTGCATGTTTGTTGAGCGAGGCCTTTTAAGAGAAAAAACAAACACTTTCCTCGTGTTCCCTCATTTGAAATATTGATAAGGCACATTGCTCAGAGTGAAGTATCCAGAAAACTGACACGATCATAACTAAAACAATTTTTTCAATGGGTTTTTCAATCTTATTCAATTCTAAATGCTTCAATAAAAACGTTTACAAGGAAAGATTGAACCGCAAGTTTTTGTTTTTACTATATGAAGAATTAATCAAATGGATGTGGAGACAAACAACAGGGCTTGCAAAAGAAAAAGCTGATTTTCTAACAGCGGCTGCGTTAATGCCAGCAGTTTCACGTTGAAGCACATGCCATTCAGTCTCGTCACCCCATGGTCCTAACTATTTCAAAAAGTTTGAGTAGATAAACGTGTTTGGCCCGGTAAACGATATGACCTCTGTGAACTTTCCTCCTTCGCTACATTGTGACACCCTTCGCCTCCTTTGGTAGGTATGTCCACTTCTTTGATATATGTTAATTATTGACTGAGCATCTGGTTAAGGTATAAGATATTGGTCAACAAACTAGGAAAGCATACTCTACATTAGGTAAAAGCCTTTCACGTCCATGACAGTTATTATGCAGGAGAGAAAAACGTCTTCCAGCGCGGAAAAAGTCGAATGACAAAGTCCTGATGGGTTCTGGTTTTGAATCTGATTGTGTTGGAATATGGCGCTAGTTTTCTGAACAACAATAATAATCAAATAATATTAATCTAAATTTCATAACGCGCCTTTTCCACGCAGATATAATCAAAAGCGCGGTACAACGCTATTAAAAAGTGAAAAGCGAAATTACAACTCAAATGTACATAGTAGTTAAAGCTAAAAAGTAAATAAAGCTAAAAATTGAAATAAAAGCTCTTGGTACGTAACGTAAAAATTTAAAAACATTACTTATGGAAAGAAAGTCTAAAAGTATGCGTTTTAAGTAAAGATTTAAAACGTTCAAAATTGTCATCACTTCGGATGTGAAGGGGCAGATCATTCCATAAGTTAGGGGTAGCAGATTATAGGTGCGATCTCCTAAAGTCTTTTTCAGCTTTTAACTAGAATATTTTAAGATAAGACCATTAGCTGAACGGCGACTATAGCCTAGCTGTTCTTTAATAGCGATCAATTCACTTAAGTACTCAGTAATTTCGACTTTCACTTTTTAATAGCGTTGTACCGCGCTTTTGATTATATCTGCTTGGATAGCTTTGAAGGTAAGAAGAAGTGTTTTAAAATCGATCAAGTTCTAAATTTAACAGGAAGCCAATGTAACGAACATAGTACAGGTGTTATGTGACTGCAGCGAGGTACATTATATATAAGCCTAGCAGCTGCATTCTGCAGTCGTGGCAGTTTACACAGGTGAATAGAGGGTAAACCAATAGAACACTGTTACAGTAATCAATACGACCTTTGATAAAAGCATGGAGTAAAGTGCATGCAGATTCCTGGGAGAAATACTTTCGGATAAGCTGAACATTGTATAAGGGGAGAAACCCAGATTGGCTAGTTTAGTGGATTTGTTCCTGAAGATTCCAATGAGATTCAAACCATCTCTCCAAATTTCTTGCTACAGAGACAGGAGCAAGGTCAGTGTTCCCTACGACAAGGCTGTCAACATTGACTTCAGAGAGCCATTGTTTTGTACCAATCAGCATGACCTCCGTTTTGTCATCGTTGATCCTTATGGAACGCCATAAGGAAGGCTTAGACTATCAGATATGCAACCATTTAGAAAGACTTTTTGCGACTTGTTGTCATGATAAAACGTAAACCAACTCAAGGCGGCTCTACTAATACCGATGCGTACGGTAAGGAAAGATTACATGGATGATAGATATCAAAGCGCTAATTGATACCTCTTCGCTCCATTAACAAAATAATTGAATGTTTTTTTAAATTACGTATCAATTTAGGCTCAATCTAATCAAGCAGTAAGTAATCAATTGTCGAAATTGAACTACGCTATCTGCGAACCACAGGTCTTTGAAAATGAAGACGTTTTCGCATTCACGTGGCGCGCGGATTAAAAGGCTACGGGCCAGAGAAAAGTTAACCTCTTATCTTTAAAGTAAATAATATTTCGCAGAATTGGTTTTCTTCAACTGAATGGCGGTCACCTCGTCTATAACTCTAGAAACATGAAGGAAAGCTACGGTTATCACATAGTTCATCATTAAAATAAAAGAGAAGGAAAACAATAGTTCAGTCGAGTTCAATTCAGTTGAGTTCCTTGAATGACTTGTCTTAGATAACTTGTATTCCATTTCCACTTTGGGGCCATGTGCTGCACGAGGTCCCTTGGAGGCCGTTGTTTTCGGACGAGTGGTCCTCTTGTGTTTTGAACAATGAGTGCAGGTTTTATATTGTTTACTCTCTGCAACGGCTGTTGGCAAGGTAGGTGCGCTGGCAGGTGTGGCATTTCGCAAATGTATTCTGGAGACGCACCGGCAAAGAATACAGAAGACAATGAAGTTAATGACTGATAGACCAAATGCAAACAAAGTAATATACTCGACGTAAGTGAACTGAGTAGTTTCTTCTATCTGGTTGATCAAGCTGTCTGCCTTCTGCAAAGCACCACTGAGCTGGCTATCATAAAGTTGAAACAACTCGTCAAAGTTGTCGATCACTGTACGATTAGTCTCGATAGGTGGTGGAATGGTCAGTGACTTATGATATAACTCCAGCGTGGGAAAATCATCTGAGACTGGATTCCACTGAACATATGAGACTGTGTCCGTTTAAAGGAGAGGTAATTATACCATTATTCTCTGGGGACAGGTGCCCAAACTAGTCTCCATTCTAATGAAACCGACGATGCAAGGGAAGTTATATAATGCTAACGGAGAAATGATAAGCTGCTCGCCATTGCTCAAAACCAAAGTTCCAGAAGTGATGGAAAGAAAATATCTGCCTCCAAGGTGAATTAATGGATGGATATGGTCGCACTTTGAAGTAGGTTGATGGTTTGCGGGAAAGAAAGTTTCAGGTCTGGATTCCAAGCAAAGCCTAACCATTGCAAACTAGAAACTGTCTTTAATACATTCTTAGGGTATAATAAACCTTCTTCACTTCTAAAACACCTATCTAATCCGTCTAAAGAGACTACCTGCCTTGAATTTGGACAGTTAATTAAAGCAAGGTTTGTGTGTTGGACAGGCCCTGATAAACATTTACCTGAAATATGGTGGCTCGTACCAGTTTCTCGCGCGGGGAACAGATCACTCTTGCATAACGCGCGAGAGAAACGTGCGAAAGAAGCGCGAGATTAAAATACGAAAATTTAAAACAAAGATGGCGGCTCGAGGATTTTTTTCTTCTTTTATGAGAAGTTTACCTAAGAGCTTGTATTTGATGTGTTGAGTGGCCACTGTGAATGCAAGAGATAGAAACAAAGCGATTTTCGGAGAAGTAAAGGTTGCTTCACCTCACATTTAAACGAATTATTCAACCGATATGAAATCTTGCAACAGCGAAAAAAAGAAGAACTCAAGAGAAGGATAATCTACCTGAAGTGGAAGAAGACTTTGAAACTTCAAGGAAAATAATATGATATAGCCAGAAGTCGTGTGTAGGATTTTTAAGATGAGCTCGAGAGGCTGTCTTTGACGGCTGTTTAATGATTTTGTTAGCAGTAAACGTCTGTAAACATCGGATCGTAGGTGCTCGCGCGAGCACACGCAATTGTCAGCGGTAGCCAAAACAGATCATGAGCAAATGTCGATCTTAAAGAATCCAGATTCTTAAATGCGCGAGAACGCGCGTGGAAATTGCTAAACTCACGAAAGCTGTTGCATGAAAACAAGTCCGGTGAACCCTTCTTTTTATTGTTCCAATATGATAATAGCGTCGAAAGGAATCATCAGAAAAAAAGCTAGAAAGTTCTACGGAAGGAAATTTGGGATGTGTGAAAATTTCCCTTTTTGTAGATTCTCTGAAATTCCGCTCCGTAGAGTTTTTTAAAAATCTTTGTTCATTTTCCTTTTCAAGTGCCGAAAGTAATCACTGAAAAAAATAGGGGGTCACCGGGTTAGTTTTCGAATTATTTAAGCCACAAGCTAAAGAATGCGTCTGAATAACCTTATGAAAGCGCTGCCATTGAAACTGCTAGTGACGAAATGACACTTATTTTTGGATAACCAATGATTATGTAATTCAATCCCGTAAAAGTGTTCAACTGGCCTTGTTCAGTCTTCCTGTTGTAATCTTTCAAAGTTACAAACCATCAAAAAGATGAAAACCTGTACGAGCCACCTTAAGGTCCCTGGTATTATCTTGGTGACGGAAGGGCTCAAGAATTGACCAACTATGATCTTGTGATGTTTGCCAAACAAATCGCTGCCGGTATGTTGTTCCTTGGATGGAGAGGGGTAAGTGAGGTCCTTCATTGTTCTCATAACTCAATTCTAACTTCGAAAAGTCTCAGAGCTTTAAACTGTTTTCCAATAGCTCAGATTCTGACCGAAATTTGTAGGTACGTTTCACTTACATAAAGTCTGAGATCTTTTTTGGGCAATGGTACTTTTGTCACAGCAAGCAGGTCAGTTCGGATGTCAAACCTATAGGGCCGGTTATTCAAAGAAAGTTTAGCCATTTTTTGACAAAACCACGTTATAAACTATCTTTATTTTAGCATAACCTTTTGTGGGAGCATTTATTTTTTATGATCAAAGCTAAGAAAACCGGAAAATTATGGTCAAGGGACATTTATTTAACTAATAGAGAAAACCCGACGCCCATTGCTTGGATAAAACCGCAGTTTGGGTCGGACCTCGTTTGAATAACTAAACCCTTTTATTGAATGTGTGAACTTGTAAAAAAGGTATTTTTACTTTAATGAGAAAAAGGATATGAGAGTAATATTCATAATAGCTCGGTTGAAACAGCTAAAATAGGATGCCTACTGAGGTGTGACTACCCAAAAAAATATCAATGCAACGGTAAAATGGTCGGATATGCGCCAACCATATTAGATTTTGGCCTCTTGTGGGACACTCTGCTGCGCTAAAAGCACAGAAAAAAAAGTAACATCCAAACTATTATGCCAATATTAAGAAAACAAAGCGAAAAAACGGAACGTCTCTCGACATTTTTTACAAGAAACGAAGGTAATGAAAAGAGCATGTTTTTTTTCTGAGCACAACCGGTCTTCTGTTGGTTTACCATTTCTAAATTTTATTTTACTGTCATAGCTATTATTACTGTGATTATCATAATTATCATCATCATTATCATTACTGTTTTTCCATTTTTCCTAAGAAAGTAAACGACTTAGTCCTGACAGCCTTAAAGAACTATAGTGGGCTGCCTAGTCGCCCTTTTCTTTTCGACCATACTCGCCGTTTTGTCATGAAATCAATTAATAATTAGAGGCTTTCCCGTCATGGATCTTTGTCTCCTGGTAGATCATCCATCGTGACCTTGCGGCCCGAAACATTCTCCTCGATAACAACTATGTTTGCGAAGTGACACACTTTGGCATGGCATATCAAAGCTTCAAATATGGCCATGGAAATGCCAAAAAGGTAGGAAATGCTTTGGTTGTTGTTGTTTTATTGTGGAGCTTTCTGGAAAAAGCTGTAAACGACAGCATTTTCTCAGCATAAAATTAACTTAGCTCGACCACCAACATGGCTTTCATAGTTCACATTGACCTAAAAAAAAAGGGAAAAAAAAAATGCAAGGTAAAACGCTAAACATCGGGGTATATAAATTTCACTGAGGTTTTTTGTAGACAGTCTCGCGAAAGGAGGTGTGTTTTCTATTTTCTAATAGGACTGCCTGAGGGCTATTTTAAAGAGAAAGGCAAATTATCTTTCTCTTAATTTAATCATTCACTTATATTCTCCAAGATCATCAGTTCTGATGCATCTCGCCGTTCAAGGGCCCAAAATACTTTTTAGCTCTTTTGCTTCTCTCATTTTCGTTAGCCATTGTTCTCCTATTTTTGCGCAAAAAATTCGGCAACTGCTAAAGTGCTACATTTTACTTCCTCATACAATTAAGTGTATGAACGACCGACTATTCTTTTGGTGTTCAACATTTCACAGTGTTTTTGTTTGCGCTACCACTGATTTTTCTCTGCAGAATAACAGTTATTCAGGAAAAATAATAAAAAAATGTAAAGCAAAAAACAAACAAACAGACAAAAACAAAAAACGAAACAAAACAAATAACAATATGATAATAATTATTTCAACAGAAGTTTTAAAGTGCCTATAGCCCCCCAAAAAAATTTTGGCCGTATTAAATCTCTCTATTGCACTGAGCAAACTGCCGCAGAATAGCTTTGTGTTTGGTTAAAACTGCGATTTTTTTATGAATTTTCAAAGTCGTGGAAAATCGCATTTTTTCAAAACACGACCGAGGCACGGAATTATCAAGATGGGTCTGGGTCGAGCACAGTTTGTGACGTTATTCCAGGCATTCCAATGAGTTTGCTTCAAGGACTGGATGAAGTATCTTGACGGATATGCCTGATAAGTGCGTTGTTTTCGGGCGTAGCAACACTCCCAACAAAGAAAAAAGAATAGCACTTCATTCGATACCTTTTTATGGGGCAGATGACCCGGAGAAAAAAAGTTTTAGAAAGAAGTGGGTTGACTTTGTGCAATTCAAGCGTGCACATTGGAAGCCCACAAAATACTCGGCCGTGTGTTCCAACCACTTCCGAGAAAAAGACTATTCAGTTATGTTTTCTGCTCTGACTAGCGAGACCATGGAATGAAGGTTGCGAAAAGATTGAGTTAGAATTTGCGTCTTTCCAACAGTTGAACTACGGTCAAGTCGCTCACGGTTCAACTCGCCAACGCCAACTCGCCGACGTATAAAATCGAGTAGAGACGTCGGCGAGTTGGTCCTTAATCCAGTACAACTTATTAGAAGTTATACATCTAGAAATGTAAACGATCTTTAGTAAAAGAAAACATTTTTTTTCTTCCAACAAAGTTTAGAAGGATGTCAACGCGAACAAAGCATGATAAACATCAACAATTACTGTAGCAGCTTCAGACGCGAACGAGTTATATTTATTGTGTGACAACAACACCGTAAAGACCCATCATGTCAATCGCGATCGGTCAGATTCTTTTCAGAAGACTTGGCTTTCTAGACAAGATCTTTGGCAAAAGTCAATAATTTTTATTTCCAAAAAAAAATTTAGAAGGATCTCAAGGCGAATAAAGCAAGAGAAACATCGCAAATTACTATAAAGATTCAAATGAGAACGAGTTGTTGTGGACAACGACACTAAAGACTCATCATGCCGATCGGTCAGACTTTTTAACTTAAAATCAAAACTTAGCTTTCTAGACAAGAATTTTAGTACAAAGCAATTCTTTTTGTGTCCAATAAAGTTTTTAAGGATCTCATGGCGAACAAGTTAAAGAAAGATAAACATCACCAATGACTATGACAGATTCAGACGCGAACGAGTTATTTATTGTGTGACAACAACACCGCAAAGACTCATTGTGTCAATCGGTCAGATTTTTTAAAGAAAACTCAGCTTTCTAGTTAAGATCTTTACTAGAAAACAATAATTTTTATTTCCGACGAAGTTTATAAGCAACTCGAGGCGAATAAAACAAGATAAACATCGGTAACGACTATAAAAGCTTCAGACGCGAACGAGTGTGACAACAACACCGTAAATACTGACATCCTGTCAATCACTCAGATTTTTAAAGTAAAATTGGCTTGCTAGACAAGATCTTTAGTGAAAAGCAATTTTTTTTTTTTTGCTACAGAGTTTAAAACGATCTCGAGGCGAATAAAGCAAAGTTAACATCGCCAATGACCAAAAAGCCTTAGACCCGAACGAGCTATTGCGTGACAACCACGGCAATTACCACGTGGTGTTTGAGTCTTTTGTAGGTTAGGCTGATTAGCGAACCAAAACAGTTTACGAGTCAACATTTTACGTGTTTATTCCTTACGATTTACTTAAGATGTTACTTTACTTCTAGTTTAAACACTCGATAAAAGTTCAGGCGACGTGACTCAAAATATCGGGCAACATGACTATGAGTTTCTGGAAACATGACTTCGATCGAGATCACTTTCGGGTGACTCGACCGGTTACCAGTCGTTCGCGTCTGAAGTTTTTGCAGTCATTGTCGATGTTTATCTTGTTTTATTCGCGTTGAAATCCTTAAAAACTTCGTTAGAAATGAAAAGAATTGTTCTTTTGAAAAAGATCTCGACTAGAAAGCTAAGTTTTCTTTAAAAAATCTGACCGATCGACATGATGAGTCTTTACGGTGTTGTTGTCACACTCAGTTGTTCGCGTCCGAAGCTGTTATAGGCATTGGTGATGTTTACCTTTCTTTTCTCGCCATTAAATCCTTAAAAACTTTGTTGGAAACAAAAAGAATTGCATTTTACTGAAGATTTTGTCTAGAAAGCTAAGTTTTCTAAATAAAATCTAACCGATCGTCATGATGAGGCTTTACGGCGCTGTTGTCCACAACAACTCGTTCGCGTCTGAAGCTGTTGTGGTAATTGGCGATGTTCATCTTGCTTTGTTAGCCTTGAGACTGTTATAAACTTTTTCGGAAATAAAAAGAACTGCTTTTTACTAAAGCTCTTGTCTTAAAGGCCAAGTTTTCTGAAAAAAATCTGACCGATTGACATGAGTCTACGGTGTAGTTGTCACAATAAATAACTCGTTCGCGTCTGAAGCTGCTATAGTAATTGGCGATGTTTATCATGCTTTATTCGCGTTGACATCCTTCTAAACTTTGTTGGAAGAAAAAGAATGTTTCTTTTTAGTGATGATTGTTTACTTTTCTACATGTTTAACTTCTAATAAGTCGTATTGGATTGAGGACCAACTCGCCGACGTCTCTACTCGATTTTATACGTCGGCGAGTTGGCGTTGGCGAGTTGAACCGTCGGCGACTTGACTGGATACCCAACTGTTCACGTGTGGAATGTTGAGGAAACGAAATCAGCTGAAAGTTAGCGAAGTAAGAGAAAGGTGGGAGAAATTTACCAGATCAGGCTTTAGCGAAGGTTTCATCTTGTTGGGAATGTATAATATTGACTGAGATTGGATCGAAGCGCAACTGCTGATGGCCTAGAGTGACGTCACTAGCCCCAGTCTCTGGTTCGCTCGTTCGTTCCAAATATAGACCCGACTTTAAAAAATCATAAAAAATCGCGGTTTTAACCAAACACAAAAAGTTTTGCGCATTTTGCTCAGTGCAATAGAGAGATTTAATATGGGCAAAAACATTTTTTGGGGTTATAGGCACTTTAATGTTTGTTTCCGCCGCAGGGATGTTTGCCAATCAAATGGACTGCACCAGAAATTCTGCTAGGAAAGCTCGCTGGACTTTCCACTTTGAGTGATGTGTATGTATCGTGTATATTCTTCCATCACCTCAACAAAATGATCACCCAATTTGACTTTTCTTCTTATACCTTCCATCCAAAATTCACCCGCCACTAACTGTGGAATATTTCTGATATGTTCATCAGGTGGTCCTATGGAATCGTTCTGTATGAGATACTTACCCTTGGTAAGCCAAACTAAATTCAATAAGAATATTTATGATAAAAGTTTGTTTTTACTTTTTTCCAGGCCTTTCATTCTTGGAAATATCCTTAAACAAGATAATATAGATGGTTTACATTCTCTTGCCTTAAGTTAATTGAGTAGTGTCTCAGTCTTGTAAGAATGATGAAGCAGTCTAACTTCTCTTGTAAAAATGAACCCTGATAATGAGTTCCGGTCGAGTTGTATAACCTCCAGGCAAAAAGTAAGACAGTTGTCGTTTCTAGGACTATCCCGTGTTCAGTAAAGATCATCTGCTTTTTACACCTGAAAATCAAATCTCATTAACTCTTTTATCATTTTAATATGTAGCAAGCTATTTATCGCTAGTTAATCTCATAAAATTAATAGAAACAAGAAGTAGAAGGCTTCCATAATGTTCACTTGTTGGACACTACCATCAAAACCGAACCAAAACGAAGAAACTTTAATTAAGAATTGTTTCATGCTTAGCGTGCGTCTATAGAGTTATGGATGCACGTGGGGAGTCTGGAGAGCACGAGAGAAGCGTAAACGTTTCTCGAGGCGCAGCTGAGAGCAACCCTAGCTTCTAGAGTGCTTTCCAAACTTCCCAAGTGCATCTATAACTCGATATACGCACAGCTAAAAGCATGAAACAATTCTTTTTTTAACATACGAAAACAATTTGGGCGCTGAATGATGTTTTTGTAATGTTTTTTGAAATGAAAGTTACCCGAAAATGTTGGCGTCTCCGATTGTTTTGTTGATTTTGTAATTAAATGGTTTTCGTTAGAGTTAACAAATGTAGCCAAAAACAACGTCATCAACAGAGACGTTTACCTTTAAAAGTCGCCACAGACCAATTTGAAGTCTTCTTAGTTCCTGCTGAATGTCTTTCAGCTAAAATTTTCTCCAGCTCCTGTTCCGATAAATTCGGGAAACGGGCCTGTTGTGTTTCGTTTTCGTAGTGCTTGTGCTTATTGGCTTGACTACTTGCGGGAAGGTCGAAAGCCAAAGAAAAGTTTGGTTGGTCTTGGATTTACTAATATCGCTTTCCGAAACTTTAACTTAAGGAACTCACACGACGGCGGAAATTTTGTAGCTATTTTGAAACTGCACTCGTCATTTTATTCAGCACGGCCGTTCGTACATAAAGATTTTGTTCATGTTGACGCAATAGGAATTAGTTAGGACTAGCGCCTGCGCTATGTTATAAACTACATTGACTCAGGAAAATTTATATTTGAGCATCATCAAGCTATTTAAATGTGCACGCAGGATTAAGGAAAATCTAGATTTGGGCATCATCAAGCTATTTAATTTAAACGCAGATTTCTTTCTCGTTTAAAATGATGTCGAAAAGGAACACGACGCCTCAGCCACAGTAATTTCGTAGAACATGTTTATACTATGCACTCTTATCATTTGACCTGATAGGTGTTTACAATTGTAATAAATTTCTAAATTATAGCTCTCTGACTATAATTTCAAGAACTTTATCAGTGATATATTCAGTAATATCACATGCACACATCCTTATGCCTTGTCAGGAGGAATTCCATACGATGGATGGTTAGATGGAAGGGTGGTTGCAGAGGTCACAAAAGGATGTCAGATGCCAAAGACTGATCGTGTTGATAAAGAAGTGTGAGTTCTACCTCTCTGATGCGATATCGACGTGTTCCAATTACTATAGCCTAAAATTCAACACATCAAAATTAACGATCTTCTTGTAGAGTTCTTTGCAATGAAATATTAAACAATGAATATAAAAGCTCTTTTATTTTAAAGGTGTGAACTAAGAGCATAAGGTATTCAGCTGTGATAATGCATGTCTACCTTCTTCGACGAGATCAGATGAGTGAAATGGTGCAGATATGTTCGATGACCCAAAACGAACTTAAACCATCATTTTCGTTAAAATGGTTCGTGTAGAATAAACTTCTTACAATTCCTCGCATAGGCCAAGAAACATAGTTAAGAATTGACCATCATTGTTTAATTTCAGGCACGATATGATGAAACGGTGCTGGAATCTTAACCCTGACTTCCGTCCTCTATTTGAAAACCTGCGACAAAGAATGGACAAATGCCTTCGTGAAGAGGTTTGTTGAATTGAAACCTTGCTAACATTCTATGAGTTTTGAGGCCTCTAAGATTTTTCAGTACTTTGACGCCATTTAGTCTCGGGAACAATGCTTGATATGATTGGTTCTGTTCCCCTACGCGCTGTAAGCAGCTCAAAAAAGACCATTTAGACCCCTGGTCAGTGGTGCTTTCACGCTCGTTACGCCGTTTACGCGCATTTCACCATTTCCAGTTTATAAATCTCTCTTAGAACAACGGAGATTCTCAGTCTGCCGTGGAAGTAACTGCACTTTTCAGCTTATCTTCATTGTAATATAGTGCTGTGAGGCAAGTGCACAACCCTTATTTCTTGCTTTCCACCCCAGACATATGTGGAACTCCTTAATCTGGGAACTTATGACAAGAAAAAATACTACAGAGTTGAAGATCTTGGAGATAAAGATCCAGGACCGAGTGAGGAAGTTGTAAAGAATGCTGCTGCAAAAAGATTGGGAAAATGGTCCAGTGCCCGCCGCTAGGGTACCTTTCTGTCATCTCTCGGTTCTAAGCTATGCGTGATGACAGCGATGATTTGAAGGTCTGTCTCTATTAAAAGAAACAAACGAGGTCTTTTTTTAAGATGATAATTCATTAAATTAATTGTTTAAAGATACAAAGAATTAATCAATTCAGTTGGATTCAAAGTAGGAGAGTTTGGGTAGATGTTACTTGAATTTCCTTAACTGATTAAAACATGACAGAAAGAGATAGAATAACATCCAAAAAATTAAAAAACAAAACAAACTCGAGAAGCGACCCGTCTATACTCTTTAAATTTGCGAGCTGTTGTAGTAAAAACATTCCACCGTAAATTTTTTTGGAGCAAATCTAGTCTGGAATCGTCCCAAGAATATTTGAAATTTGGTAATTTTTTTTTATAGTTTGGTAATGTGTTAGTTGTATGGTATTAATCACCATTGAACTATCCTGTATGCTGATGTTATTGACTCCGTAACGTGTCCTTTAGTTCACATGCATTTTGCTCTCATATCGCTTTGTTTAACTTTGAAGCCATTGCTATTTGAAGACAAATGATTGCATTGATATTGAAATTTATTGGTCTCCTTTAAGTGTTAAATGCTTTTGTCGTAAACGGAGAGAACCGTCTTAACAGAGTGAGGAATTTAGATTAGTACTAATTTTCTTATGTGGTTTCGGTTCGTATGAGAAAAACGCTTATTGAGGAGCGCTCGTTTTAGTAGATAGACACAGTTTTGTCGTGGTAAAACGGAATTCTTGTTTGAAAACTGGATGGATGTAGATCATGTAGATGTATGAGCGTTTATTTCTGTACTATAGAAAAATCGCAAAAAACTGTATTTAGTGTTATGTCATACACTCCATTTAATATCTGCAATTAAAAGGTTAAAGGCATATCTTATGGCTTTGGATTGAACTCAAATTCCTTTAAATTGATACCTTTCCGTATCCTTGCTTAGCTTTCCTAAGGATGACGTCGTCCTTCAAGAAGAATTGTCAAAAAATCATGTGTTTTTCTCTTCAGCGGTAATTATTATCTTAACCAAGGGGCATCAATCAATCAGACACCCACGCCAACTCCTACTACTGAGTTCGTGATAGAAAGGTTAATCATAAATCAAACTACTGTTTTACGATTCATTAAGTTTACGTGTAGGCAACAGCTATTCACCGAAGTGGAGTTAAACCGCCTCCCGGTTAGCTCAATGGATAGAGTGCTGGACTGTTGTGCGGGAGGTCGAGGGTTCGAGCCCCGGCCGGACCAACACTCGAGGTCTTAAAATAACTGAGAAGAATATGCTTCCTTTCCGTAACATCAAGAAATGGTTAGATATTCTAGTCTTCTCGGATAGGGACGAATAAATGGAGGTCCCGTCTCCTGCAGGGTTAGGGGTAGGAGACGTTAATTTCCCACGCACGAGTATACTGTGTGATGGATGTCCTCCCCTGGGGTGGGTTGGGTGGGTGCTTACAGGGCCGCTCTGAAAACCACTTCTGTGAGAACGCACCCTGTCTAAAGATTATTATCTATCTATCTATCTGGAGTTGGTTTGTGGTGGATATATCCACCGCTAACCACCGAGACTGAGGCGAATAGTTTAGTATATACTAAAACAGTGAGATAATATACACCACCAGAAATTGATTTTAATTCATACCTTCCAGCAATGATTCCAGTATTTCCCTCGCGGAAAGGACTGAAACAACAAGCCGTGCAAAAAGTCACATGATACATCAGGTGATCAAAAGAGCGAGAGATTTACATCGTGAGAGCTACGCTTTGCTCAAACAAACTGTAAATTCTTGCTTCTTGCATGTTAGGCAAGTTCTGTTCCTTCAAGTTTTATTTTCTGCTGCTATCTCCAGAGCTCACATTGGAATTAAAACTGCAGTTGTGGAAGCCTCCGGGAACGAAGCCACGTGCAAGATTCTGCCAGCCGTCTTGAATGGACTCGAAAACAAACTGGTGTGAAGTGCATGGAATTGTTGATGTCAGTTGGCTTGAAGGAGCAAGGAACACAAACATAAACACCATAAATCAAATGAAAGCAAACAAGTTTTCCTTTTTTCGCCATTGACACTATGGTAATTACTCATCCCAAACTCCCCGAGCCTGACGCCATCATCTCGAGTTTATCTTATGTAAAAATTGGCAACACTTATATATCGTTCAATACTACTTCTGTGCCTATTTTACAGAAGAAAACTTGTGGAATTCACCGCCGCATATTAGTACTTTCAAAAGGAGAAAAAACCTTGCGGTCATGGGAAGTGCTCTCTGTTACCTGACTTACTTACTTCCGAGCAAAGTCAAGAAGTGAGACCAGAAAGCCTTGAGACCCTTTTGGAGTTCTTTCAGTAGCTTTGATCTTTACAACACAGGTTTTTCCATAAGACTACTAATCGAAAAATTACAAACGTGTGTCATTTCTAGGTTACTTTATCCACAAGTTTTTTAAAGATATTCTTTGGTCTCATTTTTTCACTGAAAGTGAAAATTATACGAAATGTCAGTCGTTACACACAGAAAGCTCTAGAAGACCGTGAAAATCCTCGGTTTTGTCGGGATTTATCTTCAGATCAAAATCCAACTGTTCAAAGGCAATGAATATTGAGGGCTAACGTCCGCTGGAAGTCACGATGAAAAAAGGTTTCAGTTTTCCACGCTCAGATCCGTCATGAATAACTTAAGTTTGACGTACAAAACCGAATTACATCTGCTGAGATGAAGCAACCAAATAATTGGAAAAACTTCTTAACATTGAACTTTACTAACCTTTCTTCTTGTGATTGGAAAAAAAAAACCCTTTTTACTCATCCCTCCGTTTTAATTGGATTCCAATTTTGCGACACCCAATTCGAGATTCATTCTTCTGTTGGCTCGAAAGTATAACATATGACGGTTGACTGTGAAGAGCTCGGATTAGAATGTAGCTGCAAATAATTCATTTGGACGGGAGCTGATAGCAAGCAAATTAACAAGTCGAATTCATTTCTGATTCTGATTAGAATTAATGTTTATAAAGAACTCGCTGTTTGAAATTATCTTTTCATTTATGAATGCATATTTTTCAGTTCTTATAACAGATGTCATAACTGTAATAACGACCATAACAGGATTGAGATATGCAGCTCGTTTGGTACGCCGGAACATGCTGAACTGAATTGATTTATAAATTATATTTTAAGGTAACAGCAAGTAAGAAGTTAACAACAGTACTCACCATGAGCTTTTTCCTTCAGTGCCTTGCTTTAAAGATAAACAGCTTACCCATCTTCTACTTCTTCCTTTGATTTCCAAGATACGTTCACATTGGACAACCAATGAAATACGATGTTCTGTCTCAGTTTTCAGTGAAACTAAAACTAGATGGAGAATTTTGCCAAAACCAAGTTTTCCATTGCTATAAAATACTTGTTCAGGTTTGTTAAAGTACAATAGATATTCTATTTTTTCAATGAAATACGCTTTGATTTTGTCCTTCGTTATTACAGACATGACTGACAGTAACAGATACTACGCCTTCCCCCCAGCGCTACAGTCTTTCCTGTCAACTTCCGACTATTCCCGAACCCACGACAGGCCAGCGGAGCACTTTCGCTCCCACGATCAACATTCACGATCATCTCACGAGAGGAATTTATATTACTAAAGAGTTTTGGTCATATCACGTTAAATTTACCTGAATTTACCTGATCCCCCTACAAGGCTCTGTACTCTGTACAAGGCATTTATTTGAAAAACTGCGTTGTCTTCTTGCATTTAGTCATGTGATCTATTCTTAGCTTGTTGCCGTCACATAGTCTTTTTTATTCTTTCCGTCGCATATTCATCAAGTTCGTTTACTTTCATTAAGTTGTTTTTTCTCTACGCTCGATGTTTTCATCGGTATTCCGTTATCTTTTCTTGAATAATTTCTCTTTGTTTGTAGATCCGTATAAGTTCTTTAGTTTTATCGTTGAACCGTGTTGAACCGTGTTCAGCCATCGCTTTTAGCTTTTTGTGCCGTCTCAAGTTAGCATTTCGCCGGAATCTCATAAAAGTTTGTAAATGTCTCCTTTGTGCACTATATCGTTTTCTAGTTTGTCAATTTCTTTCTGTATAATTGTAGTAAGTAGCTGTTTGTAATTTTATTTTAGCAAAGGCTTCGCCTCGTTTTATTGTATGTTATATTATGGAGCGTGTATTCGTTGGACAAGTGCGAGTGTTTTTGGCCGTCACATAGCCGTTAGCTCATACAAATTGTTTCAGCCTTGAGTTTTAGCTCTTGATTCAACAAAGAAGACAAGAAACTTACTTCAGTTCTCGAAAAGCTGCAAGAGACTCACGCACTCACTGATGAGATGAATCGAACGATTCAACTTGAAATAAATATTTGTTCACTGATTCTCGATATATGCGAAATTTCAAATATTTATTTATCAATCCAAAGTAATATTTCTCGTCTCTTTTGACACAACTACTCCACCAAACTGAGAGCAATACAATAAAAGCAATTTGCTTTACTCTGCGTGGTTTTCAGGTTAACATCAAAGTACAGTTGACTATCTCTAAGACGATCTCTGCTGGTAGAAAGATGGCACGCCCAGAGGAGAGTCGAGAAAACGCAACAACGACTGCGGTAACACAACGGTGTCGATGTACATTAATTACATGCTGTTTTTCAAAACGGAACTAAGGTAATGATAGAAAACTAGCTTGGGCAAAACTTTCAAATGAACATTTGGTTTCAAAACAAGGCACTTGTGGATTTTTATAAGGGGGAGATATCAGAGAGTATCCTCTTAGATAAAGCCGCACGAGTCGCAGTAGAAACTCAGATGTTACTTAACGATCCGCACACGTAGGCAGGTCTCAAAGAACCTATGATAAAACAATTATTAATGAAAGAACGACAATTAACCGATGAGTTGAGACAATTACCCGCTGGCGTAGGACCTGAGGCGAGTGATGGGGAACAGGGAAGTTTGTTAGACTCTGTGCAAGAGAATCTGATTAAAGAATTGATTCGTTCTGTCAAAACCACCAAAGATCCTGTGCTATTAAAATAGGAATTTGTCACACCTTCAACTACGAAGAAAAAGAAAAACAAGATTAAAAAAGAGGTGATCACACCCAAGAAATTATTTTCTACACCGGGAACCAGCTTAAAAAAAACAGTCGCGCTTCCGTTTTCCTTTCAAAGTCTCAAAGACCTACCCTCGACACCCACTCTCACGGGGAAACGATTGTTACCTTCTACGCCTCTATCTGCATCTAAGAGTAACTTGCCGGGAGCCATAGTTCCTATAAAGTCTCACCAAAAGTGAAAAATAGTGGGAACGAAGTAGTCTGGGATCCGTGGGCAGCAAGAGGTTGGGATCCAATAAAAGCTGTAAAACATGCCGAATTCAAATCGAGTACGCCGAAAGACAAAGACAAAGGCAAGGGCAAAGGGAAGGGGAAAGGGAAGGGCAAAGGGAAGGGCAAAGGGAAGGGCAAAGGGAAGGGCAAAGGGAAGGGCAAAGGGAAGGGGAAAGGGAAGGGCAAAGGGAAGGGCAAAGGGAAGGGCAAAGGGAAGGGGAAGAAGTAGAAGACAGACGGGAGGAAAAGTCGATCTTCAAAAACGGATTAATAAACTGGGCATAGAATTTCATTGGCCGGGATATCAGTATATGGGGCCTGATGTCAAATTGGCCATGCGATTTAAACGTGGGGATCCGGGTATTAATCGTCTCGATAAGCACCCGATTCGCCTTTAATCTACCGCTTATAAGCGAATCTAATTATACCAAATTACCGCATACATGCTGATAAAGTAGGATCTATTTACCTACCGAGACTAGATTACCGAGAACAAAACAAAGGGCAAAACAAAAGAAAACAAAGGAAAACAGAACAAAGGAAAACAAAACAAAGGAAATGATTTCAGAATGTTTTTCTGTTCTTCAGTAATCTTCACGCGTGGAATTTTATCCATGATCTCTTTTTACCAGATGTAAAAGCTATGAATTTTCCTCTTTCGCTTGAACCTTGCCACATGTCAAGTGCGACTGCGATACCGAAGACATTCTGAAGTCATTTCCTTTGTAACATTTGTAGGTACGTTTCACTTATATAAAGTCTGAGACCTTCTTTGGGCCGTGGTACTTTTATTACAGTGAGCAGATCACTTCGGATGTCAAACTTATAGGACCGGTTATTTAAACAAAGTTCAGTAGTTGTTTACAAAACTGCCATCTAAACTATCTTCATGTTAGCTGAACCTTTTGTGTGAGCCTTTTATTTTTATGATCCAAGCCTAGAAAGCCGAAAACATGCAGTCGAGGGACATTTATTCAAATAATAGAGAAAACCCGACGCCCATTGCTCGGGTGAAACCGTGGTTGGGTTGGACCTCGTTTGAATAACTAAACGTTATTGATGAATGTGTTAACTTGTACAAAAGGTATATTTACTTCCATGACGAAAA
This sequence comes from Stylophora pistillata, assembly GCF_964205215.1. Lineage (NCBI taxonomy): Eukaryota > Metazoa > Cnidaria > Anthozoa > Scleractinia > Pocilloporidae > Stylophora > Stylophora pistillata. Next base: position 25,212,177 of record NC_142523.1, read on the forward strand.
AGATATGAGTGTAATTTTCATAATAGTTTGGTAAGATGGTGGGATACGCGCCAGCCATATTAGATATTGGTCTGTTGTGGGACACTCCGCTGCGTTAACAGGAACAGGAAAAAAAAAGCAAGAACGAGCTTTTTTGCCAATTTTAAGAAAAAAAGCGAAAAAAGGGAACGCCCCTCGACATTTGTAACAAGAAACGAAGGTAGTGAAAAGAGCAAATTGTTTTTCTGAGCGGTCTTCTTTTGGTTTACCATTTCTAAATTTTATTTTACAGTCGTAATCATTATTACTGTGATTATCGTAATTATCATCATCATCATCACTTCTGTTTGCCATTTTTCCTGAGAAGGTAAACGACGTAGTCCTGACAGCCTTGAAGAACTATAATGGCCTGCCTAGTTGTCCTTTTCTCTTCGCACATACTCAGACGTTTAACTCGCCGTTTTGTCGTTAAATCAAATAATTTAGAAGCTTTCACGTCATGGATCTTTGTCTCCTGGTAGATCATCCATCGTGACCTTGCGGCCCGAAACATTCTCCTCGATAACAGCTATGTTTGCAAAGTGACCGACTTTGGCATGGCATATCAAAGCTTTAAATATGGCCATGGAAATGCCAAAAAGGTAGGAAATGCTTTTTGTTGTTGTTGTTGTTGTTGCTTTAGTGTGGAGCTTTCCAGAAACAAGCTGTAAACGCCAGCATTTTCTCAGCATGAAATTAACTTAGCTCGACCACCAACATGGCTTTCATAGTTTACACTGACCTAAAAAAAAGGGAAAAAGACAAAGTAAAACGCTAAACATCGGGGTACATTAATTTCACTGAAGTTGTTTGTAAAAAGTTTTGCGAAAGGAAGTATGTTTTCTATTTTCTAATAGGGCTGCTTGAAAGCTATTTTTAAAGAATGGCAAATTTGTTTTTGTTTTACATTTTTACACAATTATATTACGTAGCTTCATATTTTGTAAAATGACTTTGCCGAAGAAGGGAGATAATTTTTAAAGCAAAATGTAGATCTGGAAAAGCAGACATCTTTTCTCGCCAAATGCTACAAATAGCTTCAGTCGTTACTATCGCAACTACTCGGTGGCCCGCTTCAGTCCTCTCATGTTCTCTTGATTTGAGTTTCTTCTTTTCCTCCTTTGTCTCCAACTCATTCTGTTAGAGGCTGTGTGCACTGATCCGAAAGAAGTTTCCTTTGGATACTTTCTTTATTCTGCACTAATCCATAATTTTCATGTGAGCAAAACCTCCTGTATGTGCCTCTCCCATTGCCATCTTAATTGAGTCTTTCTCTTAATTTAATCATGCACTCATTTTTTCCAAGATGTTCAGTTCTAATGCATCTCGCCGTTCAAGGACCCAAAATATTTACTTCCTTTGCTTTTCTCATTTTCGTTAGCCATTCTTCTCGTACTTGTTTCATCTTCGCGTTAAAAAAATTGACAACTTTATTTTCTCAAACTGAATGAAGTGCATGAAGGACCAACTATTCTTTTGGTGTTCAACACTTCACAGTGTTTCTGTTTACACTACCACTAATTTTTCTTTGCAAAATAACAGATACCCAGAAATAATTAATATTGAAGAAAATAATAAAAATAAGATGTAAAGCAAAAATAACAAAAAACAAACAAAAAACAAAGCAAAACAAATAGAATTATGATGATGAGAGTTTAAACAGAAGTTTTAATGTTTGTTTCCGCAGGGATGTTTGCCAATCAAATGGACCGCACCAGAAATTCTGCTGGGAAATCTCGCTGGACTTTCCACTTTGAGTGATGTGTATGTATTGTGTATATTCTTCCCTCACCTCAACAGAATGATCACCCAATTTGATTTTTTTTTGTTATTACTTCATATCCAAAATTCGCTTGGCATTAACTGTGGAATATTTTTGATATATTCATCAGGTGGTCCTATGGAATCGTTCTGTATGAGATAGTTACCCTTGGTAAAGTTCAATAAGAATATTATTTTATAATAAAGATTTGTTTATACTTTTTTTCCAGGCCTTTTATTCCTGAAATGGGCCTTAAACAAGATAATATAGATGGTTTACATCCTCTTGCCTCAAGTTAATTGAGTAATGTCCAAGTCTTGTAAGACTGATCAAGTAGTCTAACTTCTTTTGTAAAAATGAACCCTGATAATGAGTTCGGGTGGAATTGTATAACCTCCAGGCAAAACGTGAGACAATTTTCGTTTTTAGGACTATCCCGTGTTCAGTACAGATCATATGCTTTTTACACCTACAAATGAATTCTCAGTAACGCTGTTTTCATTTTAATATGTAGCAAACTGTTTATCGATAGTTAATCTCATGAAATGAAATGAAACAAGAAGTAGAGGGCTTCCATAATTTTCACTTGTTAGAGACTACCACAAAAACCGAACCAAAAGGAAGAAACTTTAAACTACACGGACTCAGAAAAATTTATTTTTGAGCATCATCAAGCTGTGTAAATGTACATGCAGGATTAAGGAAAATTTAGATTTGGGCATCATCAAGCTATGTAAATGCAGATTTCTTTCTTGTTTAAAATGATGTTAAAAATGAACACGACGTCTAAGCCGCAGCAATTTCGTGGAACATGTTTATACGCACTCTTATCATTTCGCCTGATAGGTGTTTACAATTGTAACCAATTATTAAAATTGTAGCTCTCTGACTACAATTTCAACAACTTCATCAGTGATGTATTCAGTAATATCACATGAACACGTCCTTATGCTTTGACAGGAGGAATTCCATACGATAGATGGTCAGAAGGCAGGGTGGTTGCAGAGGTCACAAAAGGATATCAGATGCCAAAGCCTGATCATGTTGATAAAAAACTGTGAGTTGCACCTCTCTGGTGCGATATCGACGTGTTCCAATGTATAGCCTAAAATTCAACACATCACAATTAACAGTTCTACTTGTACAATTCTTTGCAATGTACAAATTATAAAAGCTGCCTTCTTTTAAAACTGTGAACTAAGAGCATAAGGTATTCAGCTGTGCTAATGCATGTCTACGTACTTCGACGAGGTCAGAGCGAGTGAAATAGTCCAGATATGTTTGATGACCCAAAACGAACCTAAACCATTATTTTCGTTAAAAGGGTTCCTGTAGAAGAAACATCTTGCAATTCTTCGCATAGTCCAAAAAACGTAGTTGACAATTGAGTATCACTGTTTAATTTCAGGCATGATGTGATGAAACGGTGCTGGAATTTTAACCCTGACTTCCGTCCTCCATTTGAAAATCTGCGACAAAGAATGGACAAATACATTCGTGAAGAGGTTTGTTTTAAAACTTCCCAACATTTTATGAATTTTGAAACCTCTAAGATTTCTCAGTACTTTGACACCATTTAGTTTCGGGAGCAATGCTTGATGTGATTGGTTTTGTACCCCAAAGTGCTGTAAACGGCTCAACTAAAACCATTTAGATCCCTGGTCAGTGGTTTTTTCATGCTCGTCACGCCATCTACGCGCATTTCACCATTTTCAGTTTATAAATCTCTCTTAAAACCACAGAGATTCTCAGTCCACCTTTGAAGTAACTGCACTTTTCAGCTTAACATCATAGTACATAGTGCTGTGTTGCAAGTATACAACCCTTATTTCTTGCTTTCCACCCCAGACATATGAGGAACTACTTAATATGGGAGCTTATGACAAGAAAAAATACTCCAGGGTTGAAGATCTTGGAGATGAAGATGCAGGACCGAGTGAGGAAGTTGTAAAGAAGGCCGCTGCAAAAAGATTGGGAAAATGGTCCAGTGCCCGTCGTTAGGGTACCCTTCTGTCACTTCACGGTGCTAAACTATGGGTGATAACAGCGATGATTTGAAGGTCTTTCCATATCAGAGAAACAAATGAGGTCTTTGTTTTAGATAATAATTCATCAAGTTAATTGTTTAAAGATACAAATAATTACTGAATCAATTTAGTTGAATTCAGAGTAGGAGAATTTGGGTAGATATTTCTTAAATTTTCTTAATTGATTAAAACAGGAGAGAAAGAGATAAAATAGTAACATCCAAACAATTAAAAAGCAAAACAAACTTGAGAAACGGCCCGTCCATACTCCTTAAATTTGCGAACTGTTGTAGTGAAAACGTTCTGCCGTAAATTGTTTTGTAGCAAATCTAGTAAAGAATCCTCCTAAGGATATTTGAAATTTGGTAATTTTTTTCTGTAGTTTGGTAATGTATTAGTCGTGTGGTATTAATCACCATTGAAGTAACCCATATGCTGACATTATCGATTCCATAATATGTTCTTTACCTGAAATGCAGTTTGCTCTCATATTGCTTTGTTTAACTTTCGATCCATTGGCATTTGAAAACAATTGATTGCATTGTTATTGAAATGTATTGCTTTGCTTTAAGTATTAAATGCTTTTGTCGTAAACGGAGAGAACCGTCTTAATAGAGTGAGTAAATTTAGGTTAATTTTCTTAAGTGGTTTCGGTTCGTATGAGAAAAAAAGGAACCCCTATTGAGGAGAATTCGTTTTGGTAGACAGACACTAATTTTCCGTGCTAGAACGGAATTCTTATTTGAAAACTGAATGGAGTTAGATCATGTAGATTTATGGGCGTTATTTCAGTACTATACAAAAATCACACAAAAAATTGTATTTAGTGTTATTTCACACACTCTATTTAATATCTGCAATTAAAAGGTTAGAAGCATATGTTATGGCTTTTTATTGATCGCAAAATTCCTTTAAATTGATACATTGCCGTATCCTTGCTTAGCTTTCCTAGGGATGACGTTATCTACAAAGAAGAATTGTCAAAACATCAATGGTGTTTTTCTCTTCAGCGGTAATTATATTCCATCCAAGGGGAATCAATCAATCAGACACCTACACCAGCTCCTATTGTTGAGCTCGAAAGAGAAAGTTTTAAAGCGTGTCCACCTGACAACCATGCAGACGAGTCTACACGACCCCGCACCGATTTCGCTCAAATTTTGCTCACTTGTTGCCCACAATGAACCTACAATCGAGACCAAACGGCTTATCCAGATACTTATTTTCAAAACAGCTAAACAAGTTTTAAGCTTTTGGTAAAAAATGCACAAAAATCTGTGCAAAAATGCAGTGAATTCATGATGTGGGTATCAGTATCCAAAATCTCAAGCCAACAAAAATATTTCGCTATAGTTAATATTAGAAACCTAAATCTTTATGTGTGAACATAAAAAAAATGTATGATTGTCCTGTTTTTATATTTGAGCTATCGATATCAAGCTTAGCAATTTTCACCATTTTGCGAAATAACAGAGAATACTCCAAAAATAGCGGGAATAAGCGACAAACGGCCATGTTTTGATTTATTTCAAAACTTTTTCCAACTCAAACAATTGATGATCTAAGCGATTACAGAAATAGAAGTGTGTGATGTTTCCCTTTTTTGATGAAGAACTTTCCCTTGAAATACGTCAATCCGGCGTGCCTGGGAGGGTCACGTGACCGAAGTTAGACTGAGATTTGAAAAGAACTCCCATGTTTACTAAGTTTCATTTTGCCAGCATTAGTTCGTTTCTCTGTTGAAGGGTTCCTGATCATATACAGTTAATTCTGACATACAGATACCCCGCTAGTACTCTCGGAAGCTAAACTACGACTAAAGCTACAAATAAATTTAAAAAATAAAAAACCCACTATTACATTATGATAAATGCTTCATGAGGTCCCTTTCAGCATTTTGGTGCGTGTACTCATGTTACGGGAAGTAAAACTTAGAAAAAAGATAGGCTTACTTATTGCGTGGTTTGTTTGTTTGTTTTTGCAATTTTATTTAGAGTTAAGCCGAAAGGGTTGAAATGGTCAATGTGAACCTTTCTTGAATCCGTTGGTCTGTTTACTTCAAGTTTCTCCCCAGATCACTAAGCCTCAGATAACCCAGTCTGTAACCAAAGGGTATCCAGTCAACCTCAGTTGCTGAGCCTCAGGTGTGCCAAAACCAACCATAGTCTGGGTTTTTAATAATAGTGACCTCCCATCTGACATCAATCGAACCGATCACTATGGAGAATCGTTGCTAGAGTTGCCAAGTGTCACAAAGAAGATGAAAGGCACTTACAGGTGCGAAGCGAAAAACAAAGCAAATACTACTAGTTCCTCTGCAACACTGCGTGTTTATGGTAAGTTTAATAATAATGATAATGATTACGATGGCTTTAACGAGAGCGATGACGAAAAGAAAGACAATGACAATGGAGAAGGGAACGGATGTGTAGATAAAGCTGTAGTCATTTGGGAGGCGAGAACAAACAAAGAAAAGAAATAAAAGTGACGGCGCTCTCATGGTTAATTGATACGAATGACTGTATTTACTCCGTTGATTAAAGAGATGCGCGCGTTGTTTGAGAAATCGAGCGGGTAAACTTTTTGGCATCCTCACCTAACGCTTATTCGCGGTTTAATGACTGAGACATGCGCACTACAGGCATTAAAATTGCAACAAACATGCAAACACTCAAAGATAACGAATACTCAATATGAAATAACATCTAAAACAACTAAATCACAATCCTTTTTTTAATAGTAAAATGGGGCTAAACACGAAGCCGTTAGATAGGAAAACGTCAATCTTTGACAAGTCCTGCCTAGCCAGGTCCGAACATCATTATTATCTGCTGCCAATATGGGGAAATATTTTACCACTCTTAAAATTTGATATCAATGTACCCCTAAGACAGGGATTTACTGATTGAACAAGGAATAACAAGTCAAATAGTTGAATTCATTCCAACATCATCTTATAGCAGGAAAAAATATGAAACCCCTTTTCAGTAGTATCCAAAACGGCTTTTTCATAAAAATATCTTATGCTGAGGATTCAGTGACTGAAAAAAGATTTGGTGATAAATGGAATTCATTCGAAGAACGACAGAAAAGTATAGCGGTGTTTTAAAACTACCCTTTGAATTGTCTACGTTTTCCCATTATCTTTAAACTTTCGCGTGGTTTGTCCAAAAGCCCTTATACTACTCTTAAAATGCCGAGTCCTAAATCATTTCAAAAATAAAGCTCAACAAGCGGTATTCCTTCCCAAAATTTTATCAGATGCTGTTTACTGGCATCGGTGATCTGATTTCCACTCAGATCAAGTGTTGGTGAGTTTACATGTTGGTGTCTGTAATACTTGACATAGACTGACAACACCGGCATCGGTGATCTGATTAGAACCCAGATCAAGTGTGGTGAGTTTACATGTTGGTATCTGTAATGCTTGGCATAGACTGACAACACCGGCATCGGTGATCTGATTGCCACCCAGTTCAACTGTGGTGAGTTTACATGTTGGTGTCTGTAATGCTTGACATAGACTGACAACACCGGCATCGGTGATCTGATTAAAACGCAGATCAAGTGTGGTGAGTTTACATGTTGGTGTCTGTAATGCTTGACCTAGACTGAAAACACCGGCATCGGTGATCTGATTTACAGTCAGATCAAGTGTGGTGAGTTTACATGTTGGTGTCTGTAATGCTTGCCATAGACTGACAACACCGGCATCGGTGATACGATTCCCATTCAGATAAAGTCTGGTGAGTTTACATGTTGGTGCCTGTAATGCTTGGCCAACACTGACAACACCGGCATCGGTGATCTGATTTCCTCTCAGATCAAGTTTGGTGAGCTTCCATTTTGCTCCCCTTTCAGAGGCTCCTTCATTCACTTCAGATTCTCCCTCTTCATCGATGTATATATTCGATACATATTCTCCATACAGTTTTCTATGTATTTCTTAAGGTGCTGACAAGGAGAATTTGTTTAACAATCAAGAGCTTGTTTAGTTGGTGATCATTTCCTTTATTCTCCTAACCTTAACTTTTGATTCAGGGGTGATATTGTAAGGAGAAATTAGATGCCGGTCACTCTTAGGGAGTCAAACAGTTCACCAGAGTCTTTGTTCTATTTTCCAGTTGCACATTTACTTCATCGCGTCCATGCTTTTCTGTCATGTTATTCTCTTCACTCCCCTGTGTATTGTGGTGTTCTTTTCTCTTTGAATGCTTTAAGACCCTCAAGTCTGTCTTTGGTGGGTATAGCCTGATGGAAGAAAATTCACAACTTTTGACTCATGTAAACATTGTTTTACATAATTTCAATTTAAATACCAAAACATTGTTTTGTTTGACAATAACAGTACAGACCACCCAAACCACTGTGTTTTTCACCACAATATCAATGTCAAATAAAACAAGTCTTTCCGTGCATGGCATGTTGGAATATGACACATTGACATGAGTAGCATTGTGTGTACTCTCTTATCAACAATGGCAAATTAGCCAATTAGACTGCGACATTACTGCAGTAAAAAAATATTTGCACCCATACCTGAGCATAACAACCTTCTTCAAATGACATGGCTGACATGAGGTCAACCTGCAGAAAGAAAGAAGACACAAATCACATATTCTGGGAGCAAAACCATTTCATTATAACAAAACCTTGCTGTATTGAATGCATTCCATGGTTTAACATCAGCGTGCATATTTTCCATACTGTTCTCTACACATTTCTTATACTACCATCAAGGAGGATTTGCTTAACAGTCAAGAGCTCCTCTAGTTTGTGATCAATTCTTTTATTCTCGTGACCTTGGTATTTGATTCAGCACTAATATTGTAACGAGAAAATAGCTTCTAGTCACTGTTAACTGAATGATTAAGGGGTTCAACTTAATTACCTTGCAAAGGGTGTCATGATGATACAAAAAATGCTGGTTACTTTGAATAAATTTTATTTTTCCTTTTCTTTTTACTTGTCAGACTTGTTTATGTATTTAGAAACCTCAGATGTGATCATGAGATTTGAGAATTTAAAAAAAATGAAAGAAGAGAATCAAATAAGGGAAACCATGTAACTACTCATTGATCATCAGTTGTAACCCGTTTAACCCTAGCATGATCAGTCCACATATTCTCCATACTGTCCTCTATATATTATCTAAGGTACTGAAAACATGAGAGAATTTGGTTAACAATCAAGAACTAAATATTTAGTTTACGATCATTTCCTTCATTCTTGCTACCTTAACCCCTTGTTAACGTTAACTGCCAACCCACTGAGAAATCCTGTGCCAACATAAACTGACATAACATTTTTCCAGAATTCTAGCTTGTTTCCAGTTTCAGAGGCTGGTTCAATTTACCTCTCCAGTGCCAAAGATTTGATGGTTACTCTCTAACTTTTGATGTGTTGAGAACGTCATGTAGGCACACAAACTGCAAATTGAGTGACATACTGAGTAGGTCACACAAGCAGTGAAGAGGTTAATGTGTGTGATTCAGTGGTGATATTTAAAGGAGAAATTAGTCACTAGTCACTCTTGCAGATCAAAAGGTTAAAAAAGAAAGGACTTACCTGGATTCCCTTGTTAACTGCTAGTTTGGCCATCCTCACAGCAACAGGTCCTTGGGGAAGAATTTCTTCAGCTAAAACAAGGGCTCTTTGATATGCTGCATCACCAGTTTCAGTTTGTTCAGCAACATAATCAGCCAAACCTATTTCTTCAGCTTCTGTACCACTGATTACTTTGCCTGTAAAAATCATCTCCTTGGCTTTTGAGAGACCTATTAACCTTGGTACACGTTGAGTACCTCCTAAAAAAAACAGAAACCCACAGGCTGTCAGACCAATTTGCACCAACTTTGTCAAGTGTGACCAAAGATGAAAATAATTAATTGTTTTGAACTAATTCTACCATCAATTATTGTCTGACGTGAAAAAAAAGAGTTACTTATTATGTTCCAGAATGCTGAAAATCTTGTCTCAGAGAGTTTAAAATTTCAAAATTTTCAGGGGGAGCATGCCCACATAACCCCCTCTCTTTCAGGAACCAGTTGCTTTGCAACCATTACGCTTGCAACACAATCATACAGGCTGCCTACTCAGTTCATATCATACATTTATTACACCTTCTAATGACAACCCTGTAAAAGCTCTTTGATATCATTCACCTCAGATGTCAAGGCTGAAATACCAATAGCTGACTTACACACAAGACTTAATGAATGATGCACTTTGTTTGTTTTGGAAAAGTGGGATTTAAACCTCCTCTAACTCCCAGATGTGATCATCGTGTAACTTCTTCCCATGAGTTCAATATGTTATCATCTTGCACTGGGTTATGAGAAAAAACAGGCTTATCAGCCAGAGGGTGTGATCATGATCCAACATCAAATTCTCCCCTCTGATTTCCAAGGAAATGTAGTGTGGTTAGAGGAGAGAATTGCTAATTTGATCTCGGGAGTCAAAGCATCAACCTTTAACTCCCACGAGTGACCAAGAAAGAATTTCTCCTCATTTCTCCATCAATTAAAAATCAAACAGAAAAGTGATGAGAATAAATAAAAATATTCATTGGTGGATTAATTACCAGTAAGTTGATGCAACACCAATTTCTCAGAACTATAACATCAAATGAATTGTAGGACAGGACCTCTTCTGAATTGTCATTGCCTATTGTTGTGTAGAGTTAAGCCTACCAAATGCTAAGGAGGGGGGATGGGTGAGGCAGCTTGTGATAGCCTAAGGGAAGAGGAGTTATGTTGTTTGTGATGGCCTTCCATTCCATCCAGAGACAATGAAATTCCTAGCTGCCATGGATAAGTAGCAAAATCTTATGAAAACTCTACCTGCCCCAGGAATAATAGCCAAACGAGTTTCTGTTAGCCCTACTTTAGCGTTACTTGCAGCAATCCTAAAGTCACATGACAGGGCCATTTCAAGGCCACCACCGAGGGCGTGGCCATCTAAAGCAGCAATTGTAGGCATTGGTAGGTTGTGTAGTTCCATTATTGCTGCCCGAGCCATGGATACAAAGGGTCCAACCTCATGTGCTGCCATTTTGGCTCTCTCTTTGAGATCAGCTCCTGCACAAAAAATACCTGGGAGTGACAAAAGATAGAAAAACTTGAGTAATACCAACTGTGATAAGGGTTCTACTACAAAAAAAAAAAACAAGCATGAAATTTTTTTAGTTCTAGAATTCTACTGGTTGACAAAGCACTGGTCTACTTGTGTTTTTATCCAACACTGTCTTTCTCCAATCATGGTGATGAATAGTGCTCACAAATTAATTGCAAGGAAAACTTGACAAACTGCTGGAGTTGCCAGGGATGACCTGGCATCTCTTTTGGAAGATACCATGATAGCCTACCTGCAGCTGCCCTCTATCTAAGTATGCAACAACTACCAGGAACTCCTTTCCAATTTGTTTGGAGGGGAAGAGGCTACTGTTTACAGCTAGGCTACTTCTACTCAACTCAGAGAACCACCTGGGTTCCCAAGACTATTTTATTGATATTCCACTTCTACTACTGATACTTGGCCTGAGGTATCACTTTTGAAATTTTTACCTTGTGCATCACTTTTGATGATAACAGTTCTTACATTCTTGTCAAACTTCACACAGGCAAGGGCATCTGTAAACTAAATAACAAGAAGCTAACTTCTTGAATGCTTCTCTGCAAGGATCTTATTGTCAAAATCAAGTTAACAGCAATAACTAAGGTACTTGGTGTACCCCCCTGGTGAAGAGCTAATCTTTGACGAAATTATTTTCACTCAATCATGTCTGACTCCATTCAGATTTGTGCATACTTTTGAGAAAGTTGTAACACATTAAACATGATCAAAGCAATAAGGGATTTTCCTGTGTTTCATGGAGAATTTGCTAAAGTTGCATAAACCCAGGATTCTGTAAAGGGCTGGCATATAAATGTCTCCAATTCACCTGTACCCCCTATGTTGCTGTTCAGATGAAGCTATCTTAAAGTAAGGGAAGGGTGTTTTATTGCCACTTTAAATTATTCTAAAAGAAAGAAATAGCTGGAGGTGATAAGTGCAACAGAGGGATTCACAAGGGGTGATCCTAGAGCACCCATTAGGACTGGGGCAGGCAAGAAGTATAAAGTTGCAAAAGTCGATGACCCCTGGAAATTGGCAAAAGTAGGGTGGAAATTGACCCCCTTACTGATATGCACAACAAAATGAAAGGGGTCTCACCAGTCTTAAGAAATTCTGGGTCATGGGATTTTTTGCTTCTGGTCTGTTCATCACAAACAAGGCAATTCCTGTGAGAATACAATTTACCATAATTCTGGAAATATTTCAGTTCAACTGATCATAGAACCAGGCAAGATTTCTGCACAAACCCCTGCAGACAGTTCTTGGATAAATAAAACAATAGATTGCCTTTAGGACTACAGCTTTCCATTAGAATATTAAATGATTATTACCTGAGGTGTAGGTAAATATCCACTAATTTCACCAACACTTAGGTGAATAACTTTTTTTTAGTATATCCCATTCAGAAACTGAATTCTCAGTTTTGATCACGTACCAAATATCGCAATTTGTACTCACCACAAACTTTCAGAATCATTAGCTTTATAAATAGCCGCTCGACCCTTGTACCGACCAGTCGATAACTGTTGTCCCTTCTTTAAGCTTCACGGCGCTGACAACTTGCGCTGACAACTTGCAACTTCATGGCGCTTAACAACACTCGCGCTATTCTCGTTTTCCCATTGATCAACGGTAAAACCCATCTTTAGAGATGTATTTGCAAAACAGTCGAGAAAAGAAATAACTTACGCACGAGCGATCAACCGATGGAAAGTACATTCAAAGATGAGCGCCAAATGAAGGTTTCTTTGTCTACAACCCACGGGCATGATCACGTGGATATTTTGGGAATTGTTATTGGCTTGTAAAGAGAATCTGCTGGCTTGCCCGATTGCAGTCTTAAGAGAACGCGCAGGGTTCGGCTTGTGGACGATGGTTTCATTTAATAGATCAATGGTTTGAAGATGATATAAATAATGATATGAACTCACTCAATGTGGAAATAATCGAGAAGAATCGAACGTACTACAAATGCACGATTTGTGGCCGAAAGCTGTCGAGGAAACAAAGACTCGAAACCCTGACTTGAGTTGTGTTTACGGCAAAGGTGAGAAACAACACAAGGCAATCACAAGTTCTTTGAATGTGATTACAAACGTGTTTTACCCTCATTATTATAACCGATGGATACCACATTATGAAGTATAAGAGCTACCTAGATGACCATAGTGTACCAATACCCAAATCAACGAAGTTGGACCCTAACAAGCATTCATCGACACCGTCCAACGCGGCCATCTCGATTCCTTTAAGTCTAGATCTTTGACGCTAATCCACTGAGCTTAAATTAGCGGTGCCAACAGTCAAGTGCGTCTCATAACTAAGAAACATTTGTACAAGAGAAGGAAGCGATTAGAGTATGTTAGAATTCTTGCCCACAAACAAATGTGCGCATTCCGAAGCATTGACCCCTGCTTATGATTATGTTTATGTTTTATGATTTTGGCACATCTGCCGTCATGAGAGTCATTTTGCATCGCAATAAAAACTTTTTATGATTATGGAATCCAAGAAGCCTTTCAGGTTAGAAAGCAAATCTGGGGTATGAGTGCATTGGATTTAAATGGACAATTTGTACTTAATATAATTGACTGCTGCTTTATGAAAAAGTGCATGTTAATGTTAGGATTTACTAAAACTTACTTTAAATAATAAATTCCATGATAAACAAATTGTTCAGGTATTTACATCTCTTGGTACATTCTGTTTAGCACATCTTTCATTGAACCAAATTTTTGAGCCTCTAAAATTACTCCTTATCTTAAAACCTTCGCATTCAAGGTATTAGAAGTTCTTGGAATTATTTGGATCTCAGGGTTATTTAATTTGCCTCAAATTCAATACCCAGAAATTCCCAAGAATTCCACCCTTGTTAACTTAAAGGTAGTTTGCATAGCTCAGAATTCCTAGGAATTCCTAAAACTTTAACTTCTGAATCAGTCTTTGAAAATTACTACATAAATATTAAACTATTATGATTAACCTCTGATTTGCTTTTTCAGGAATGAACCCCAGCATGGCTTTTCAAGAGTCAAAGTAGACAGTATATGAATGCAAAGATGAAACTATATGAAAAAATGGTCAGGAAGAGAGGATTACAAAGAACAGGTTTGGAAATATATATTAATTAAGTTTCATGTCTGCTCAGAGGGAAACTGTCTGTTAGAAAAGGTGTTTTCACATTTTCCTGCAAGTCTCAATGTCTCCCAAGAAGAATTAAGTCAAGGGGAAGAAAAAGAGAGTTCAGGGAAAACAAAACAAACTGCTTCCTGACAGACCTGAGAGGCCTTGTCATGTATCCAGTTTTTATTTCAAAAGTACATGGAATGAATAATGCACATACGTGCGCATGCTTACAAGAATCAACCACATACACTACAGGCCTGTTTCTCAAAGTCCTGGTAACTTTATGGGCCTGTAAAACTGTTCTGTTTTCATTCAAGATGGGGATTTCAAAAGTTTTGAAAATGATACAATAAAACTATCAACTAGAGAAACTAAAAGGACTGGTTTGGGTGCCAGCTAGAACCTGCTTTCCTATCCTTCAAATTTTAATTTTAAAACATAGCTTTGGGCCTGTTAAGTTACCAGTTAGCAGGACTTTCAAGAAATGGGCCCCAGGTCAAGTGCTTTGTTATGTATCCAGAGGACAAACAAGTAAACAAGTAGAAAATGCGTGTTAACCTAATGACAGTACAACTTTATTTCTTCGAAACACTGTAGATATACCTTTAAAGAATTGTATTTTCCTGGGCCTTCTGCTCAACCAGTTTATTTATTTCATCTTTTTGGATAAAGTAGGAAAGAGCTACAGTGTTTTAGCCAAGGGCTGCTCCCATAGTGTTTTCTAGATATTCTAGTCTTATCGGATAGGGATGAATAAATGGAGGTCCCGTCTCCTGCAGGGTTGGGCTAGGAGACGTTAATTTCCCACACAGGAGATTACTTTGTGATGGATGTCCTCCCCTGGGGTGGGATGGGTGGGAAGGTGAGATCGATACACTGAAGCGGCTGCCAGAGGCACCTGATATGCTGACGTCTGTTCTCAACCTTACACTGCACCCATAATTCAGCCTTTGGGCTGCAAGTGGTCAGATATAAACTATATAACTATAACTATATATAAATTATTAACTAACTAACTAGAACCAGTGGAGAGTTAGCAACAAGTTAGTTTTGCCTGGAATTGCTGAGAAGTGCTAAGAAGAGCACTTATAATTATCATTATCCTACATTTAGATTACCGGTAACTGCAAACCTGGACATTGATCACATCCAATACATGTAACTTGCTCAGGATACAATTTTTGACAATATCCTGTCAATATTGTATCCTGGTCATGAGCAGTGTACATTTTAATTTATACAGGGTCATGTGATTATGAATCAACCAATCACAATAATTGTGTTTGGAGCAAGGAAAATTGCAAGTGTATACAACAGTGATTTTTCTTTTACTGAAGAATTAAAGTCAGTGAGTAAATTGGAGGCATAAATCCTTGAAGCTTATCAGCTAAATGTACACTGCTCGTGACTAGTGCAGCTTCTTGCATTTGTGGTAGAGTGGAAAAAAGTAAACCTTTTGAGAAAAATAAGACAAAGTTTCAATTTAGAGACTGACATTTATCAACAGACTGAAGAAATTACCTTGTATCAAGGAATATCCTTCAAGAAGATTCAATGCACTTTTTGGTAGATTATTTACAATAGTGTTGAGTATAGGGAATTACAACTGATAGGTTCTCACCACCAGATTAGATCATCCCTGATGAAGGCACTTAAGACAGGAGTGTCGAAATGTTGGGTCTATGAATTGTAATTCAGCCAAACCATGTCTGGTTGTCCACTGGTTGCCTTGTGAACTTGAAACAACATTGTTTTGAAATATTAACTTCTAACTGACCGAGTGTGAGGGCCACACTGAGGAATATTGGCAATATGGCCCAAGGTTCATATAAAAATCACTGAGGAACAATATTCCTAAGTATGGCCTCCAGCAAGGGAGGTTAGTAAGCATCGTTAATTTGTTGTGTGGCACTCTGAGCAAACTTGATGTTGAGTTTGAATTCCAAACAAAACTACAAAGCTTATGACCATTTCTCTGGAGAATGGTGTGGATGTCAGTGGCTTTTTTTTTCGCAGAGGGATCGGAGTTGACTTAAATGGGCAAATTGGTTCTGAATTACTGTTGATCTTATGGTAATTTTGCCAATCATTTTAAAAGCAAACCATTACAGTACTGTGTAGAAGCAATTTAAAAAAAAAAGAGTTTACCAGAAAAGTTTAACAAACATTTGTAATAATAAGTTTGATTATACCTCACAGAAGTCTTCCCCCCCCTCCCCCCCTAGGCTTACCAAGGAAGTACAAAAAAGCTCAGGATATTTTTAACAATGCTACCAGAGGTATTCATGGTCAATAACCTCAGTTTATGTTATGCAATGAAGACTGACGCGTATTTAACAGTTTGTTATAAAGTAACTAGTTTATTAACCCTTCAATTCCTAAGAACTGAGGATTTTTAACTTTCCCCTCTAGCTGCTTCACATTTCCTTGTAAATTGGCTAGGGGAATTTGATGTTTGATCAAGATAGTAACCTCTACCTGATAAGTTTCAATGTTCTCTTTAACTGATTGTTGAATAATGCATGGATATTATCGGAATAAATTACATGTTTTTCACTTGTGTGGGTTAAAAGAATCTGTACATTCACTGGTTCACTAAGATTTTATGGCCATGATCTGATGGGTCCTCAGTGTTAAGTGTCACCTGAGATAAGTTGGGGTTTGAACTGAGTCAAGAAATGAGTGATCATTGCCAGAACTGACTTGATATTTTATTTTATGCTTGATTCTGCAGGAGGAAAGAGTCATGCCAATGATTGTCACAGTCTTAGGTATAGAAAGAAAAAACATACACAATTAGTGGTAAATTTTTTAACTTAAAAAAAAATTATTGTACTTTTTCGTAACCCTTTCACTCCCAAAATCTGATTTATTTAGTAATTCTCCCTACTGTCTGCCATAGAATTCTCGTATGTTAGTTTGTCGAATTTGGTGTTGGGTCAACTAATAGCATAATTATTTTTCTTAAGTTTATTCTCAACACTTGCCTGCTTGATATTGTACAGATATTGTAAGGAGAAATTCTGTCTTGGTCACTCATAAGAGTTAATGGGTTCATGGCAGAATTAAAGATTAATTAACAATTATTCCACAAGCGTGCGTTGGCTATGAGATAATAGACAGCCAACGAGGTGCTATGCGCCTCATTGGCTATCATCTCATATCCAACAAGTGTGAGTGGAATAATGATTGTTTTAATAAAAAATGTTCAATTACATTACTGAATTTTATTACATTTTTAGCTCCCTTTTCATATTAAGCTGAGGCATACACTTACCATAATGGTTAGGCCAATAAAAAGTCTTGAATTGCATTATCCAATGATCTGGTTTTTAATAATATGTGATATTGCACAAAATGTATTATGATAGAGCTGATATTTTTTTCCTACCCAACTTAAACAGGAAGTGCCTGTGTGCAGGACTTAATAGGACTTATCTTGAACAAGTATACAAACCAGGGATTACAGCCTCCACTCAAGGTACAAAATTGTTAGTAGCTATTTTGAGGGATTTTTGGTGTAGAGTATGTTAACTTTTAAACCTTATCAATTTTTCTTAAAAGTTAATATCAGTCAGAGCAAAGGACAAGTTATTGGTTTTTGTCCAAAGGAAATTCAAGATTTCTTTCTTATATCAATTTCAGAATGATGTCAAATCTTTTTGTTTGCATATGGCTGAGGATGATGGAGAAGTGGACACTGACTTTCCAGGTATACACATACAGTACATTTAATTCCACTTCTTAACTCTCAGAAGTGATTTAAGTGTAACTTCTCCCTAGAATAACCTTGGAACATCCAACAAACAAGTAATAAGAGTACTCCAACTTATGAGGTAGAAGTAGTTCTTTTGATTAAAGACCAAACTCTTCAGTGTAGCTAACTCAAAAGGAAATGTGTAGCAGCCAGAGGGGAGAATTAACAAACAGATCGTGGAGTTGAAGGGTTAATTTAGCATAATTTTTACCATTCTAGGACTTAGGACAGTATTATACTGTATAAAACAGGGGAAAACTTTGGACAGAAAGTGGAGTAAAAATATGGCCACACTGAATTGAAGGACCCAATTAAACTTAGGCTTTATTCCTGTTTTTTTTTTTTTTTAAGCTTGACTTGTAGTGCAACAAACATTTAAGCACATGCATGCACCAGATTTAAAATCAGATAAAAAGCACTTCCAGCGATGGCTTTTCTTATGAGGTTTTTCATCTTTCACACAGGCCACATTTGATTGATACCATGCCCAGAAATACTATTATAATAGAATGTATCTGAAAACTTACGAAGCCAAAAAACTCAAAAGTTAAATTTAGCAGTGGAGTAAGAGACACTGGTACCTCACTCAATCAAGTTTCACAAATGATACAAGTAGACATTTTGCTTATTGTTTGTGTTTTTCCTTGCCACTTGGGGACTCTGAACAATACTACACAACTTGAAAACTATCTGCAAGTATTATAATATGTGAAACCATGGAATAAGGTGTACATGTCTAGAATAAGAATAAGATTTATGTACAGTGTGATATATAGTCATGAATCTGCACCAATCATTTTAATTTGCTTCTTTGATAAAGTATTAAGTTTCTCAGCCTTTATTATCTTTAATTATTCTTAGGTGTTTGTGTATCAATATTTCTCTCCAATTTTTTTTGTATTGTAGCGCTTGAGAACAAGGAGCCAATTACGAAATTTTTTTTCAATTGTCTGGCTTTGGTTCAGGTAACTCAGGACATTGTCTTTAGAAGAATTGAGCCAATTGTGTTTTTTTTACTACTTACTAAACAAGTGTTATATTTTGATAGCTTTCCTCCAATTGTCCCTTTCCTTTTATCATGAACCATAAACTTTCCCCTTTGTTCCTGGTTTTGCTGATTAGATGTTGAAAAACGCCATGCCCACATGATTGTTCCCAGCTTAGCATATACACTGTACCTTGCCAAAACCCAGAGTCTTAGGATTGTCTTTCCCTTTCCATCCTTTCCCCACCCCTCTAAGGGTTTTGTTCTGGCCTTCCCCCTCAATCCTCTTTCCCATTCCCCCTTCCCCTTCTCCCTCTCCCCATGGGATTATCAGTCCCCACCTTGCCCTCCCATTTTCCCCCTCTATCTCCTCCCCCTTATCACCTCTCTCCCCCCCTCCAAGATTGATATGGTTAGTCCACTTGTCCCCCCAGACCCCTTTTTAAGAACTGAACTGATGGATAGGAGGGTAATCTCTGCAATAAGTGTTTCTGCTCAATAGTGTGTATTATTATTTAATACACTAAAACAGTGGATAGTGTTTAAGGTGCACTCTGATTGGCAACTCAAACTCCAGATATCCTTTGTTATTCGCTTAGCAACTCAGGTGGGATTTACACCAGACAATATTGTAATAGTTGCAAGAATAAATGACAGAGCAACATGTAAAGTCATCTTTTTGAACTGTATTATCTTTTAAATTAGTTAATGTCTTACTTTATACTAAAACAACCACTTACCTCAATGTTGGTGGCTTGTGGTAGATAATTATAATATTTACCTTGGTGCTTCATTGCTTCTAAAAATACCAAGTACCTTATAACTATGAAGTCTAAAATAAATATTATGTTGTTCTCTAACTCCTTGCTGATCATTACGATTTCTAGAAAGATGCCAGTCCTACAAAACCAACACCTCACAAACCTTCATCAGGGATCATAGTTACAGTGTAAGCTCAAATATTTTTAAGAATCAAAAACCATTTTCTCAATAATGAAATATTTCAGAAATATGTAGAGCTTAAGGTTGCCCAAGTCAATTTGATGCTGAAAGTCTCATGGGAATGCTGGGGATTGCACAGTAGGCAGAGTCCTGGCCTCCCACCGCTGTGGCCTGGGTTTAATTCCAAGAGCTGGCATCACATGTGGGTTCAGTTTGTTGTTGGTTCTCATCCTTGGTTCAGTGGTTTTTCTCCAGGTCTTCCAGTTTTCCTCCCTTGTACAAAAACCAACATTACAAATTCCAATTCGACCAGGAAACAGTGGACAAGAAGAGCCACCACATTGAATAACCACTGCTAAAATGCCATTGTTATAATAATATTATATTTGCTTTTGTTATTTAATTCCCACCATGCACTACAAGTATTAAAATTAATTGAAAACCAAAACTACTTCATAATGGGTCTTGCTCACTGTGGAGTTTCTCTGGCTCAGTGATAGAGCATTGGAGCACAGAATCCAAAGGTCTGAGGTTTGATTCCTCATGGGAAATCAGACTTTTTCCTTTGTTCCACGCTTGCGACAAGACGAAAAACTTCTTACTCCAATCCTTTACCCAACTCAAAACTTACCATCTTATGCTATTGACAAAATTACTTCTGTCAGTCTTTGAAAATTACATATTAATTAAACTATTATAATAATTAATTTCTGATTTGCTTTTTCAGGAATGAGCCCCAGCATGGCTTTTCAAGAGTCAAAGTGGACAGCATGAATGCTAAGATGAAACAAGTATATGAAAAAATGGTTAAGAAGAGAGGATTACGAAGAACAGGTTTGAAAATATACATAACTTAAATATTATTATAAGCTTTGTGTCTGCTCGAAGGGAAACTGTCCGTTAAAAAAGATATGACTTGTTTTCCCAATTGTCTTTAAAGCAAGGAAAATTTGCAGGTGTACAACAATGAATTTGTAAATTTTTTTATTTTTTCTGAAGAAGTCAGTGAGTCAGAAGCATGAATCCTTGAATCTTATCAGCTAAATGTATGCCTGTAACTAGTCCAGCTTTAACTTTGTGGCAGAGTGGAAAAAGCAAATTTTTAAACCTTTCAAGAAAAATAAGTCAAAGTTTAAATTTAGAGACAGAGTCAAGCATTAAATACCTTGTATAGAGAAACAATCTTCAAGAAGATTCACTGCTCTTTTTGGCAGATTCTTTACAATAAGTGTTGTTTGATTCTGAGTTCTTTAATATCCTTTCTTTTTTATTTCGATCATAGCCAAGGAATATGTCTTGGAAAAACAGTCAGAGCCTGGGGTTCCCATTAGTCTCGATGCAATCCTAGAAAGCATGGGAACAATGGAATTCTGTCTCGTCAGATTTGGCCGTAAGTAGATTTTAATTAGCCCACTTTAACTTAAGTTTATAAGTGTTGTCTTTGCGCAGTAACTTTTTTTTGTACATCCATTTTGGCATCACTGTTGGTTCTTGCAGTCTGCTTGGCTCACAGCAGACTGAGTGTAATCAGTTTGCAAATTGCTCTTTTTTCAGGCTTCTGAGTCACATTGTTTTTTTCATTTATTACCAACACTTTTGAACAAACTGGGAGATTGGACCAAAGAGATGAATATTAAATAGAACAGACAGTATTCCTATTTTGACATTAAATTGTGAAGATAATACTAAATAATAAATATAGCTACGTTGGGTCAAATGATTCGGTCTGAAATAAAAAATACAATAATGTTGATTGGAGATTGAAGCAATATTTGGCTTTTTTGTTGATATAATTGTAGGAAAATGGAATCACGAGGAAGAAAGGGAAGAGCCTAATATTCGTTTCCAAGCTTACACTTGTTATACATACTGGGTAAGTGTAACACAAAATTAGGGACCTTAACTCTTTACACCCTAACATCAGTATGCATATTCTCCATACTGTTCTCTCTACATTTCCTAAAGTGCTGACAAAGAGAATTTGTCAAACAATCAGAGTTTATTTAGTTGGTGATCATTTGCTTTATTCTCCTGACCTCACTGTGTGATTCAGGGGTGATAATTATTTCAGGAGAAACTCCATGCTGGTCACTGTTAGGGTCAAAGGCTTAAGCAAACCACAACAGTTATGGCAGTGAGGACATAATTATGGCAAAACAAAATAATCTGATGGACAGGACAAGGGCTCTGCAATTACATCTTATAACTTTGTCTTTCTTGGTCTCAGTGTGCATGAACAACCTTGTGGGCAAATTCTTTAAGTTTTCATTTGGGACTCATTGCTGCTCACATAAATTAGATTATGCTGAAGTTAAGATGTGACACCATTACAGACAATACCCACATACAGGCATAATAGAAAAATTCTGAATAAAAGTATAATTTTTTTTTAATGTTTTCCTTTGCGTTGCCCTTCTGACTGCCCAAGGTTTCTATTATTGCAGATGTTGTCTTGGTTTGTTGCTTAATATACACTCTTGTTTAGAGAAAAAAAATATTATTTAATCCTCAGTCATACAGGGTCAGCATGCTGCAAAAGCTGAGGACGGTGACGGAGATACAGCTTGGTAAGTCATTCACAGATATTTATTTTGTTGCCTTTTCATCACTGAGTTTCAGCCAATACATCTTACTACAAAAAATCTGATTGGTCAAGAGAATTCAATCAATATTCAATAGCATGTGAAGTTGACACAATAAATGCAATCTCAGCAGCCAATATTGCATAATAATCATGTCAAGTTCAAAGTCTCCTTAATTTCCAAGCCCCTCCTCAGTGTAGAGTTCTAAACCTTTTATAAACTCAAACATATTTAAACAAGTATTGAATGTTACACTCCCCCTCCCCTCCCTACAGAGTGGGAGGAATGCTCTCCCCACTGGTACCACCTCATCTCATTTTTTCCTGTTTTATTTCAATTTTTTTTCCTTTTGTATTTCATTTAACTTCTTATTGATCACTTTCTCTGTTGCCCTTCAGGAGTTTCTCTTGAGAAGATAGAAATTGACCCAGTACTTCAACCCAAGTCAGCAAAAAAGTTTTGGGGAAAACAAAAATTTGTAAGTATTATCACTGACAGTACATTTGTTCAAATTTGGAGAGAATATTTTGATCATGGCTGTAAAACAAAAAAAAATTTAATATGCAGGTTTTCACTTTACTGCATTTTGCCAGTTAGACAGGTCGTTAGCTACCCTTTTTGCCTCACCCCACAGTTATACAGGTCCTTAGCTACCCTTTCTGCCTCACCCCACAGTTAGACAGGTCCATAGCTACCCTTTCTGCCTCACCCCACAGTTAGACAGGTCCTTAGCTACCCTTTCTGCCTCACCCCACAGTTTGACAGGTCCTTAGCTACCCTTTCTGCCTCACCCCACAGTTAGACATGTCCTTAGCTACCCTTTCTGCCTCACCCCACAGTTAGACAGGTCCATAGCTACCCTTTCTGCCTCACCCCACAGGTAGACAGGTCCATACCTACCCTTTCTGCCTCACCCCACAGTTTGACAGGTCCTTAGCTACCCTTTCTGCCTCACCCCACAGTTAGACAGGTCATTAGCTACCCTTTTTGCCTCACCACACCTTTAGACAGGTCCTTAGCTACCCTTTCTGCCTCTCCCCACCTTTAGACAGGTCCTTAACTACCCTTTCTGCCTCACCCCACAGGTAGACAGGCCCTTAGCTACCCTTTCTGCCTCACCCCACAGGTAGACAGGTCCTTAGCTACTCTTTCTGCCTCACCCCACCTTTAGACAGGTCGTTAACTACCCTTTCTGCCTCACCCCACAGGTAGACAGGTCCATAGCTACCGTTTCTGCCTCACCCCACAGGTAGACAGGTCCTTAGCTACCCTTTCTGCCTCACCCCACAGGTAGACAGGTCCTTAGCTACCCTTTCTGCCTCACCCCACAGTTAGACAGGTCCTTAGCTACCCTTTCTGCCTCACCCCACAGTTTGACAGGTCCTTAGCTACCCTTTCTGCCTCACCCCACAGGTAGACTGGTCCTTAGCTACCCTTTCTGCCTCACCCCACAGGTAGACAGGTCCTTAGCTACCCTTTCTGCCTCACCCCACAGGTAGACAGGTCCTTAGCTACCCTTTCTGCCTCACCCCACAGGTAGACAGGTCCTTAGCTACCCTTTCTGCCTCACCCCACAGGTAGACAGGTCCTTAGCTACCCTTTCTGCCTCACCCCACAGTTAGACAGGTCCTCAGCTACCCTTTCTGCCTCACCCCACAGTTTGACAGGTCCTTAGCTACCCTTTCTGCCTCACCCCACAGGTAGACAGGTCCTTAGCTACCCTTTGTGCCTCACCCATGAGTGACCAACACAGACAAGTGATGAGAATAGAGTGTGAATGGATACTGGGATTAATTATCAGGGAAGCCTCAGATGAAATGCTGCAGGGAAACCTTGTGGTGGACTGGCATCCCAATCTAAGGAGGGGATGGGGGGGGGGGGAATAAAACTCTTAAAGTCAATTCATGCTACCCATATAAGCTCTGGCTGCATGAGCTGTTACCTCAAGTACAGAGGGGAACATGGAGTGTTCTGAATACCACAACATTGCAAACAAAATAGAATAAACACCGCATCACTGCAAGAAATATTATCAACACACACCGACACCATGATATAGTTTAAGCCTCAGCATTTATCTGGTCTGGTTTCACTCATCTTTACCATGTGCCGGTCTTTGGCTGGCTGTTAGTGCATGTTGTAGAGGTCCATATGTCAAGTGAAATATTAACAAACATGGCCTAGGGCTACTTGGCTAAGGTTAATTAAAGTTTAACTCAAATGTATCGCATATTTTGTTCAAAAACTAACTGTGGCCAGGTTTTCAAAATCTATTAAAGAATAAACTGCAACACTGGGAATGGTTTCTTTCACCAAAAACTGTTCATTTGAAATTA
Organism: Stylophora pistillata; assembly: GCF_964205215.1. Lineage (NCBI taxonomy): Eukaryota > Metazoa > Cnidaria > Anthozoa > Scleractinia > Pocilloporidae > Stylophora > Stylophora pistillata. Next base: position 25,236,828 of record NC_142523.1, read on the forward strand.
CAAACATCATATACCGTAAAGTTTGAGATCACTGCAACACCAGAATACAAGTTGTTCTACACCACAATACTCCATTAAAACAAAGAAGAGTCAGCACCCCAACACTGCAAACCCCAATGGCCCCCTGAGCACAATGTTAACTTTTTTTTATCTGAATTGTCCTGTTACCTCTTCCTTTTAATACTAACTTGTAAAATCACTTTTTCTTAAGACTTCAATAGATATGGAAAATGTGGTTGCTTGTGACCTGAATGGAGTGAAGAACAATGGAAAATCTGGGTTCAGAATAGTTTACTTCAGTCAAAATGCACGTGAGTTTAAACACTACGACTTTGAAACTGATGCTGATGATGCAGGTGAGAAATTTTCTGTCTTTTTCTTTGCGTACCGTAATTTATCACAGCAAAGAGCATTTTTCACAGCAAAGAGCATTTGAGATAGTCTATTTTTGGAAGTAAGTTGATTATTATTCCCTGGCCTACCAGTTTTTTTTTTGTCGTGATTGGTATTTATATTCTCCATATTAACAATCAAGAGCCCCTGTATTGTTGGTGATCATTTCCTTTATTCTCAATACCCTACTGTTTGATTCAGGGTTGATATTGTAAGGAGAAATTAGATTTTAGTCAGCCTAAGGCATCAAAGGCTTCTATGATTGGGCAACAATTTTCCCTGGTATACAAAAAAATGTTTTTTCAACATTAATTTTGTTGTTGTTGTTTATGTTTCTTTGTCCATTTGTTTTGCCAGGAGAAATCGTGGAACAGGTCAATCACATTATCAAGTCCAACATGAGTGGAAAAAGATCAGAATACTTGTCTTCAAAAGAAAGGAAATCTGACAAAAGAAGATCTTTAAGATCATAGCCATTGTAACAAGAACTACTGAAGCTTACTCACACTATTAAATGATTGCTTAATAAAAATTATACTGTATTTCCTCAAATAAATGGCCACACTCCAATAAGCACCCACCCCACCCCCCCCCCCAGTCCACAGAGTCCATAAAGCAATCTCCCTTGTCCCTAACTCACTACTCACTTAAATCGTAGGGATACAAGAAAACCCTGTTTCGATTATTGCCACTTTAGATCATTTTAAACCTACAGCAGAGTCATTACAGGAGAATAACAAGTGCCCCCCTTGATTAGGTACCCTTCCTACAATAAATGCCCCCTCTTTTACCCAACATTTTTCGAGGAAGTGCAGTACCTAATTTTAGAAATTCTCCTCAAGTTTAAATAAATAACAATAGTTAAGAACAAGTCTCTGCAAGAATCAAACATCTTAGGAAATGAAAATTTTCAACACCCCTTCAAATTTTGCATGCAGTTAGGCACTCGTGGGAGATTCACAAAAATGCCCAGTTTTAAGGTTGCAGCACTCTTGTTGCCATGATAACAATGGCTGCTTGTTCAAGGCCTGAGTCATGTTATCCGAAAAAAAAAAAAAAACAGTCGAAATGACTCTCGGGCGACTTAACCCGTTACCACTTAAAAATATTTACCGGGCCAAAGAATGGTCCAAAATTGGCAAAGCTCCACTTAAGTCAGATCACGTCTGCAAATCGCATTCATTCACCAGACTGTTCACCCGATCTCCTTCCGTCGCTTTAAGGTGTTTAAGACCATCGCTTTCCAAATCAAGTATCCTTCCGTAGATCTACTCTTCATTTAAAGCACCTAGAAGTCTATCTCAATCGGGACGGAGCGGAAAATTAAACCCCTTGAAAATCTCAAAACTCGCGACCAGTTAAACGGGAAGTTCGCAATCACTTATGCTCGGGCAGCAGGTGTGAACGCAGCTTTATTAGGAAGCACGCTCGCCCCATGTTTTAATTGTTGTTTAACAGGTTTGTGGGTAAGAAACATTAAAATCAAAGCTCAGACAACATCTCCCAAATAGCTGCATTTATTACAATCAAATATAGTTTGTTGTTTTACACCATGCAATTAAAGATATGTAAATCCTTTTGTGGGCGCTCCCTGGCACTTTCTTGTGAACTGCACCCATTTATTGAGGTTTAACTATGGCATTACTGTTCATGTAGTGGTAAGTTTGAAAACTCTGCAAAATAAGTTCCATGGTCTTATAAGCTGTGAAATTTTACTCAGCCAAATCAATTTGCGGAGGATTTTAGGCGATGAGACAATTTTAACTGGCGCATTCCGTTGTGTGATACAATAGAGAATGGCATCGTAAAAACAAGAACAAAAACAAATGGTTTTGAGGGTGCAAGGACATAAGGTGCATGGAAATAATCTCGTGCACCTGAAAGTTCGCGCGCTCCTTAAATTTCATCCATTGCAGACCTGAGACCTTATTCTCGTTACCAGTCCTTTTTATTTTTGGTCGCCTAGCCATAGCAACCGAGTTGCTCTGAGGACGAAAATACGGAGACATGATTTTCTTTGATATTTACAGACTTGCAGTGCGTAAGAAAGAATTCGCACTGAGAAAAGGGACTGCTTTTAGCGTATATGAATTTTAGTTTCTGTCTTACCCTTAGAATCAAGCTCTCCGTCTCGATTCGCGTCAAAAGCTACCACATATCGGTTAGCAATCAGCAGAGAGATATCAAGTCCTTCCGCCAACTCATCTGGTGAAATGCTACCATCTCCATCTGTGTCCATAGTTTCAAATGTACCATCCTGAAGAGATTAAAAGTTTGTATAGTTTCTAAAAAAATTGTGGTATTGTGTTGGGGTCGGGCTCGGGGTCGGGTCGGGTCGGGGTCGGGGTCGGGGTCGGGGGGGTGTGGGAGGATGGTTTTGGTATATACTGAAACAGTGCATGGCATTGAAGATGTGCTCTGACTGGCTACTCAAACTTAACTGGAATATCCTTTGCTATTTATCTTCCAGCAACTCACGCAGAATATGCGCCCAAAAATGTTGCATTTGTTGCAGGAATAAGTGAGTTAAAATCATCTTTAAGTGTCGTATTATCTTACTGTTTTAATTGATGCCTAAACATTTGCAGCTCAGTAAATATCCACTGGTACCCACCCCTACTTCGGTCGATAGTTTATAATTACCAAGTGAGTTGCCCTTGTAAATCAGCTTCCGTAAAGACTTTTCAAAGCTGAGGTTCTGAGCTTTGGCTCTTGGGTCTGATTCTCTAGTGGTGAAGGGCAATCCTCCAAAAGTCAGCCTTAGAGACTCTTTCTGGTGGCCGGTAGATGCTAACTCAGTAGACGTAAAAATAGCTGTTACACAACCTTTCAGACCCCTATCCTTCTTTATCAATACCCTGAGGGAATTTTAGTTCCCCTTCCAGATCCTAAATCCTAGAGTCCCCGTTCTTTCTGGTAACTGATCATAAAAGTGAAAATAAGTGGATACGGGGGCGCCAATAGATATAGTGCATTCACTGAGCATGCGCATTATTGGCGTCTTATTTCCCGGCCAACGATGCAAAGAGCAGACATCAGCCTTTTCAAAAGTTCCACAGCGCCTTGAAATACATCCACTTCGAGGTTTGTTTAGTTTTTTTTTAACAAAGCAAAACGAAGTAAAACAGTTTTGGACAAATTCAGCCAATTCTGAATCCCCTCCTTGCTAATTCTTTTATTCTTCTCCTGAGATAAATGGACACGCCCTCAATGTTAAGAAATGTACAATAACTTACCTTATAATTATCAATCTCTCTTTCGTTCGAAGTCACGACTGGCCTTCCAAATGCCGCGCTGGCTGCCAAAGCCAACAGTGCGCCGAAAATAAAAATCTTTGTATTCGTCATGTATCTCAGTCGCCTTCGCTTCTGTAAAACATGGAAAAAAAATACAATTTTAATACACTTAACCAGGTTAATACATACATACACACATAACCTTTATTTCTGTGTCTAGTGATTCCAACGCCAAGGCACTGATAGGGGACACTAACAGATACAGTATGTTGCAAATTTGGTAAAGAAATATTGATTAAATAATAAAATATTGATAAAATGATTAGCAATTAGTACTGATTAAAATATTGGATAAAGTATTAATTAATTAATAATAATTAATTCGAGTATGATGCCTAAGAAAAGATGCACTCGTAATTACTATTTCGATCTTGACAAATCTCTTAAGTTTGCTACAACACTTTTTACAATCAAAACTATATGACACTATTTTAAGACATTTATACTCTAAGTTGTGCAGAGATAACAAATCGTTCCACATCCATTGACTTCAGTTGATAAATCTTTCTTTCGTATCATCGCTCTGATTATCCTTCCCTTTTTGGTTAGCTTTTCCCGGAGTGATGGCCCTAAATAACTGATCGAATGCTAGCCATGAGTGACAGTGCGATAGCGCACCCGCCGGAAGTCACAGTTTCTTAAATTATATATTTCTTACTTGTTCACAGTTTAATTGGAATATATCTGTTAAGTACGTTGGTGTAAGTCCACCTTTAACTTTATCCATGATGTCATGTACACCTTGTAGCCTTCTATTAGATAATGGTGTCACTTTGGCTTTTTGAAGTAATGTTCCATGTGTATCCGATGTGATATTAAATACCGCCCTCAAAGCTCTTTCCTATAGCCTTTCAAATTTTCTCCAATCCGAGGCTCGCGAAAAAGTGCCGTACCAAGTGGCGATAAAATAGCGACACTTAAACTTTCTACCTCCACGCCTAACGAAGACTAGCTTTATGGCATTCGAAACGTCGTGGTCAACACACGATTGGTTCAGCCAGACTCTGATATCGTGAGACAAATGATTAACTGTTCATTTATGCAAAAATCTCTCGTTTCATCAGGAGTCAGGAATAACTTGTTTATTTCGAGGGCTAGGAAAG